>NW_022309551.1:0-4836 GCF_002776525.5 Piliocolobus tephrosceles
CCCCTCCCTCTCTGATCCCCTCCCCTTCCCTCCCTGTCTTCCTCCCTCCTCTCTTCCTCCCTTCCTCCTTCCCTCCCTCCCTCCCTTCCTCCCTTTTCTTCCTTCCTTCCTTTTCTTCCTGTTTTTCCTTTACTTTCTTTCCCTCTTTCCTTCCTGTCTCCCGTCCTCTCTGTGTGTCCCCTTCTCTCTGTCTTGCCTTTCCTTATGTCTTTTTCTCTTTTGCTCTCTTTCTTTCTCACTCTTCCTTTATTTTAATTTCCTCTTACTTGCCTTCTGTCTTCTTTCATTCCTTCCATTCTTTCTTTGTTTTTAGTGGTATGTATACTTCGTGAGCCATCAGACTATAGCTTGCAGAATAGTTGGGAGAGGCCAAAAATGCCCCTGAGAATGCAGGCAAGGAACTTCTTAGTGAGCATATGAACATCCTCACTCCAATCGGAGGATAACATTGTTCGTACTTCAAGGGCTAAAAAGCTGAGAGAGGGTCTCTGCTTTCTGTTACTTTTAGCACTCGAGTCATTTCTGCATGTGTTTCTATTGATTACTTTTTCTCCTATTTTGGTTCATATGTTTGCTGCTGCTTTGCATGTCTAGTGATTTTGGATTAGATGAGTGATACTGTGAATTTTACCATGCAGAATTGCTGAATTTTTTTTTTTTTTATTTCTGTAAATATTTTTTTGGCATTGTTCTAGGATGTAGTTACCTGGAAAAAGTGACATCCTTTTGAGAGGCTTGCTTTTAAGCTTTGTTAGGTGGAATCACAGCAGTCTTTAGTCAGCTCACTAAGGACCAATACTCTTCTAAATACTTAGCATAACGTCATATGAATTTCCATGTTTTTCCACTTCGGCTGGTAGGAACACCTGTGTCATCTCTAAGCATTGTTCTGTTAATTCTTCTAGTAGTTCTTACCTGGCTTCGCACATCTGCTGATCAATACTTTCAGCTAAAGTCTCAAGGGGACCTCTGCAAATCTACAGTGTTCACTGTTCAGGCTTCTCTTCTGTAGTAAATTGCACAGTGAACTCTAATTCCCTTAGTCTTCCTGAACCCCCAATTCTCCTTAACTCAGGGAGACCACCAGGCCCCCAGGATTCCCGTATCTGCCCTGTGACCTGGAGACTCTCTACAGGCAATAGGTTGGGGCAGTCATAGGGTTCACTTTGTTTTCCTCCTCTTTGGCTTCACTGCCCTGTGTTACCTGATGTCCAGTGTCTGAAAACTACTGTTTTACATATCTTGTGTGCTTTTGTAGCTTTTGGTGAAAGGTAAAACCAGTTTCTTATTACCCCACGTTGGCCAAGGCAGAAGTTTTGGAAGTCTTTTTTTAATGTCTAAAACACTTCTACCTTGAGAGTCAATTGAAATAGTCTTTTCCACAATAATTATTTTCTGACCCATGGTTTAAAGATAAGTCATGAACATTTTATGCCACTGTTTTTTTTTTTTTTTTTTTTTTTTAAGTCTGATTACAGATAAATTCAGGGTGCTATCTCCTCCTTGATTGACAGAGTTTATAATGTTTCCTACTCGCAAGTACTTCTGCTTCCTCTTTGCGTGTGTTACTGTAATGGGAATGTATATTTCCTTTTCGTTAAGGATGCCTTCAACAATTTGTCATAAAGTCACTTCTGTTAGTGAATTCTATTTTTTCTGTTACTTTACTTTATCCTTAGTACCAAAGAGCTCCTTGCGTGAAACCAATTTGTTACTAAAATGTCGCTTTGTTTATGTTCTTGGAATTCTTCATACATTGATTATCCTCGGATGTTGAATGTTGTAGGCCTGTGTGGCAGGGTCTCTCTTCCATTCTATTTTTAATCTGATTATTGACAAAATAAACCCCATTTTTGTTTTCATCCCCTTTCCTTCTCATGTAGGGACTGGCATAAAGAGCAATCCATAAAATTACAAATGAAAAGTTTTTTTGTTTTTAACTATTATTTAGATACGGGCACAAATTTTTTTTCTTTCAAAATAAAATGAATATTCAAAATAAAATGAATAAAAAATTCATTTTATTTTTTAACTTTTAGGTTCAGGAGTACATATGCAGGTTTGTTATATAGGTACATTTGTATCATGAGGGTTTGTTGTACAGATTATTTCATCAACCAGGTATTAAGCCTAGCACCTGTTACTTATTTTTCTTGATCCTCTCCCTTCACCCACTTTCTACCTTCTGGTAAGCCCCAGTGTCTGTTGTTCCCCTCTATGAGACGCAATGGTTTTAACTGGAAATTTTAATTTTTTTTCAGGTGATTCTAAGTATGACTTGCTATGTAAAGAAGAATTTATTGAACTCAAAGACATATTCTCTGTGAAACTGAAACGGCGTTGGTCTGTTAAACAGCAGAGAAGTGGTACTTTATTAGGTATCACACTCTTCATCTGCTTGAAAAAGGAACAAAATAAACTAAAGAATTCTACACTTGATCTTATTAATTTAAGTGAAGACCACTGTGACATATGGTTTAGGCAGTTCAAGAAAATATTGGCAGGTAAGTACTTCTTATGGGAATGTTTTTAATCAGCCCAGTTTCCTTGATACAGATGATTAATCTAGACATGTTTTGAATAAAAACAACTTTTAGTGATGTTGAGGTAGTTTCCTTTTGTTCCTAGTTTTTGTGTGTTTTTGTCATGAGAAAGGGTTGAAATTTGTCAAATACTTTTTCTACATTCATTGAGATAATCATATTTTCCCCTACATCCTGCTAATATGGTTCTTACATTAATTGATTTTCATATGTTTAACCATCCTTGCATTACAGGAATAACTCCCCCATGGCCATGGTGTATAATCTTTTAAAGATGCTATTGAATTTGGTTTGTTAATATTTTGTTGAGGATGTTTGCATCAATATTCATAAAACTTATTGTTCTGTAGTTTTTCTATACTGTTTGACTTTGGCATCAGGGTAATACTGGCTTCATAGAATGAATTAGGGAGTAACTCTTGAATGACTATTTTCATGAAGAAGCTTCAATAATCTGAAATAAAATACTTAAATAATTTAGTTCACCTAAGAGTTGTTTTTAAAAGCATATTTATTTTTCTATTAATGTCTCTTTTGAACTATATAAGAATGTATTCTCCTTCCACTCATACATTGATGGCAAGTGTGTATATGTACTCTGTGGCCTGAAAATAAGAACTTTTTGAATAATCTTAAGAGGCTATGCTTTATACTCTGGTAATTGAGAATTACCTGTTTCACAGTAGCTTTTTCTAAAGGTTAATTTCCAGAGAAAAGAGAACATGTTTATTAGGATATATCTCTTAATGAATTCAGTGTATATGAAATTTCTAAATGACATTTTCATATTTTGCATACTAAATAAAATTCATAAGTACAAATATAATGCAATTCCTAAGTACAAATATAATGCAATTTGGATTTCTAAAAGTTATCTAGTTAAAATATGATCTTAGGATTTTTTTTTTTTTGGTCTGAGATTTATGAATCTTGCTTGTTTTTCTGTTAACTCATTTCTTCTTGTTTGCCACATCTATCAGATCAGAGTAGAGGCAACTTGTATAGTTGATGGCACAGTTTAGGGTTAGATGGCACAGGATAGAAATGGATGCTAGACAAAGAGCAGTCACAGAGCGATGTTAGAAATTTCCAGTTCCAGAATCATTGATTAAGAAAACCATGAGAACCCAAGTTGGCAGCCAGCCAATAAAGTTCTGCTCATGGGAGATGAGCTGAAGTGACATTACATTAAAATTGGAAGACCCTCTTACTGAGTGGGCTCATGCTTCCCTGCTACCCACTTTGGGACTTCCAAGAAGACTTGATTATTTCAAGAAGGCAAGAACCCACAGAGGCTGTAGTTGAGTTGATCTCTTTGGAAACATAGAGAATATGTATAATTAAATAAAAACACTTTAATAGTGAATCCTTTACAGTGTTATTTCAAATTTATGTCAAGTGATTTAAAAAGTAAAAATATAAATGAAAATAATTTCAGTGGAAGTACATTTATTAACATGACCAGATATACATAAAACTTGCGTGGTCTTGTCTATAAAATAAGGATATGTCATTTAATTAGAGAGTCAAAGCTCTTTCTTGCACTTAAGGTCTGAGGAACTCTTCTCCCATGGGGCTTATGAAGGGCTAGGCTGAGGTAACTTTCTCAATATATCTCAGTCATAAAACCAAGAGAAAGTAAGAAGCAGAGGACATCACAACAAAGCTCAATTCAGTAAAAGCAATTTTATAGGAGTAGAGGGACTTGTCAAAAACAACAACAACAAAGAACACTGTCCAAATATTTATTCAGCTTAATGAGTGATGTTTTGGTTTGATCTAGGGTTAAAATCTAGACAAATTACAGAGATGAATAAACTACATATCCTTTAGTCTACCATCCTCTGAAAATGTTACTTTTTGAAACTTTGATTTTCATAAGAGCTGGAGGCACTTAGGGAGTCATTCCCTGGCATGATCTTGGAGTACAGAGTGATTTTGCTGATTAAAAGCAAATAGATTGACTTTTAAAATCAACTCATACAAATTGTTAAAATCCTCTAATGAGAGTGAAGAAACCTAACCAAGACTGATTGATACATTACTGCTCCATCTCTGTGCCAAAATGGACTCAGGGAGGCCTATAGGAGATGCCAACTCCTTATCCTACTCCCCACAAAGACAGTTCTTGGCTATCTTCATCAGACACAAATGAATGGTTGAGGCTCCAAAGCTCTCTACCAATTCTTGTGTTACACTGGCACTTTTTAAACTTTTTTAAAAATTTTTGGCCGGGCGCGGTGGCTCAAGCCTGTAATCCCAGCACTTTGGGAGGCCGAGACGGGCGGATCAC
>NW_022309552.1:0-5587 GCF_002776525.5 Piliocolobus tephrosceles
AGCTGAGACTACAGGCGGCCGCCACCTCGCCCAGCTAGTTTTTGTATTTTTAGTAGAGACGGGGTTTCACCGTGTTAGCCAGGATGGTCTTGATCTCCTGACCTCGTGATCCGCCCGTCTCGGCCTCCCAAAGTGCTGGGAGTACAGGCTTGAGCCACCGAAGAAAAAATTTTTTTAAAGAAAAGAGATTTTTGTGAAGAGATGAAGACTGAGCAGTTGTGTCCGCGTTGCCGACCTCGTCCAGCAGTCGGTTTCTCCACGCAGAATCCAGGAGTAGGAGACCCAGAATCGAATCTCTTCTCCCCCCTCCTGTTTTCAGCTTTGTGAGAAACCTTATCATCAAACACAATGGCCAGCAACGTTACCAACAAGACAGATCCTCGCTCCATGAACTCCCGTGTGTTCATTGGGAATCTCAACACTCTTGTGGTCAAGAAATCTGATGTGGAGGCAATCTTTTCGAAGTACGGCAAAATTGTGGGCTGCTCTGTTCATAAGGGCTTTGCCTTCGTTCAATATGTTAATGAGAGAAATGCCCGGGCTGCTGTAGCAGGAGAGGATGGCAGAATGATTGCTGGCCAGGTTTTAGATATTAACCTGGCTGCAGAGCCAAAAGTGAACCGAGGAAAAGCAGGCGTGAAACGATCTGCAGCGGAGATGTACGGCTCCTCTTTTGACTTGGACTATGACTTTCAACGGGACTATTATGATAGGATGTACAGTTACCCAGCACGTGTACCTCCTCCTCCTCCTATTGCTCGGGCTGTAGTGCCCTCGAAACGTCAGCGTGTATCAGGAAACACCTCACGAAGGGGCAAAAGTGGCTTCAATTCTAAGAGTGGACAGCGGGGATCTTCCAAGTCTGGAAAGTTGAAAGGAGATGACCTTCAGGCCATTAAGAAGGAGTTGACCCAGATAAAACAAAAAGTGGATTCTCTCCTGGAAAACCTGGAAAAAATTGAAAAGGAACAGAGCAAACAAGCAGTAGAGATGAAGAACGATAAGTCAGAAGAGGAGCAGAGCAGCAGCTCCGTGAAGAAAGATGAGACTAACGTGAAGATGGAGTCTGAGGGGGGTGCAGATGACTCTGCTGAGGAGGGGGACCTACTGGATGATGATGATAATGAAGATCGGGGGGATGACCAGCTGGAGTTGATCAAGGATGATGAAAAAGAGGCTGAGGAAGGAGAGGATGACAGAGACAGCGCCAATGGCGAGGATGACTCTTAAGCACATAGTGGGGTTTAGAAATCTTATCCCATTATTTCTTTACCTAGGCGCTTGTCTAAGATCAAATTTTTCACCAGATCCTCTCCCCTAGTATCTTCAGCACATGCTCACTGTTCTCCCCATCCTTGTCCTTCCCATGTTCATTAATTCATATTGCCCCGCGCCTAGTCCCATTTTCACTTCCTTTGACGCTCCTAGTAGTTTTGTTAAGTCTTACCCTGTAATTTTTGCTTTTAATTTTGATACCTCTTTATGACTTAACAATAAAAAGGATGTATGGTTTTTATCAACTGTCTCCAAAATAATCTCTTGTTATGCAGGGAGTACAGTTCTTTTCATTCATACATAAGTTCAGTAGTTGCTTCCCTAACTGCAAAGGCAATCTCATTTAGTTGAGTAGCTCCTGAAAGCAGCTTTGAGTTAGAAGTATGTGTGTTACACCCCCACATTAGTGTGCTGTGTGGGGCAGTTCAACACAAATGTAACAATGTATTTTTGTGAATGAGAGTTGGCATGTCAAATGCATCCTCTAGAAAAATAATTAGTGTTATAGTCTTAAGGTTTGTTTTCTAAAGTTGATACTGTGGGTTATTTTTGTGAACAGCCTGATGTTTGGGACCTTTTTTCCTCAAAATAAACAAGTCCTTATTAAACCAGGAAAAAAAAAAAAAAAGAAAAAAAGAAAAAAGAAAAAGAAAAGAAATACCCGACACAGAAAAAGCGTTCAATGAATATTTCTTGCATGAATAAAAGTAGTTTCGCTGGGACATTTTTCCCCGCACCCACCCTCCAGGGATCTATAACGCTCTCTCGGACAAGACCGGGTAATCACAGGCGCCCGAGCCCCAGCCGCGCAAGCTCACGATTGGGCCAGAAGTGATGATGAACAAGAATTCAGCTCAATAGAAAGTCGTAGTTCTCTTACTGGGCGTGGCTTGAATGGCTTCGGTGGCCGCCTCCTGCGAGGGAGCTCTAGCCTCTGGAAAGACTCGCCTAGTCCCCGCCTCGCTCAGCTTCCGGCTGGTCATAGTTCCGTTTCCTGTCCGACTCTGGTATCTTTGCTGAGGGTGACATTGAGCCGCAAGTTGCATCTGGGGTGCCTTTAGGTGAGTGTGAAGGGTTCTGGAACCTGGGACCCCAGTCTAGCGGGCCGAGGAGTCGGACCCCAGCTTCCCTGAGAACGGGTTGAGGCTTCCGGCTGGCGGCGTCCGGCCTCCCTGGGCCCCGGGGCCCTGTTCTGTTCATCGTAAGGTCTAACAATGATACGGTTCTTCCTTGATTCCGGGCAACATCCCAAACAACTTTAATTAATTCATTTAACTCTCTCAGCAGCCCTGTGAGAGAGGGCCTGCGATTATCCCCTTTTGTAAGTAAACAGGCTCAGAGATACCAAGCGACCTAGCTGAGCCTACACAGCGAGCAGGATTTGACCCAGGAGTTTGTCCTCCAGGGCTCTTCACGGCCAGTTCACAGGCGTGGCCTCCCGCGGCTTGCCTGGGCCGCAGCCTGGCTCCCTGGTGTCCAGTCCATCCTCCCTTTTGGACGTTGGAGGGGCTGCAGCGTCATTTCCGATGCACCCTCATCCTCAGATACCGCGTCGAGATCTCGCCGGTAACGATCCTACCGATTGCGTCTGTGCCCCAGCAGCTGGTGTTTTACACCCCACCTCCCCACCGAAAGACCGTTTTAGTGCTCCAGACCCCCACCACCACCTTGCGTCGCTTGAATCTGACACTGCTCTGCAAGTCTCTGTATAGCCCCACGACTCCTAGGATTCACTGGAATATAGTAGACACTTTCTTTCAGGTTCCCGATGAACACTGTCATTTCTTCAGAGACATTATATTAAAAGTTTTTAACCCTGGGTCCGCAGAGTTGGTAGAATTCAAGGAATGCTAGTACTTGAATTGGGGTGGGGGGTGGAATTACATCTGTGTTTTTACTAACCTTTTGAGGCAACAACCTCGGTGGTACTAGCAGCAGCTGTGATTTTGTTAGCAATCAAAATCATATATATTCCTTTTTTTATTTTTCTCTCCTTTTTTGAGACAGGGTCTCTGTGTCACCCAGGCTGGCGTGCAGTGGAGAAATCTCGGCTCACTGCAACCTCTGCTTCCCTGCGCAAGCGATCCTGTCTCAGTAGCTGGAACCACAGGCATGTGCCACCACACCTGGCTAATTTTAATTTAATTTAATTTAATTTTTTGAGACAAGGTCTTGCCTCCTGAGTAGCTGGGATTACAGGTACATGCCACCACCCCCAGCTAATTTTTTGTATTTTTAGTAGAGACAGGGTTTTACCATATTGGCCAGGCTGGTCTCGAACTCTTGACCTGAGGCGATCTGACCACCTCGGCCTCCCAAAGTGCTGGTATTACAGGCGTGAGCCACCCCTCCCAGCCAATTTTAATATTTTTTTGTAGAGATGAGGTGGGGTTTCACCATGTTGCCCAGGATGGTCTTGAACTCTTGGGCTCAAGCGATCCTCCCACCTCAGCGTCCCAAAGTGCTGTGATTACAGGTGTGAGCCACTGTGCCCCACCCAAAATCACAGATATTCTTATATCACATTATAACTGCAAATGTCACAAAGTACTATATTCATTTATGATTACTTCAAAATTGTATTCTTTTTTTTTTCTTTTTTTTGAGACAGTGTTTTTGCTCTGTTGCCCAGGTTGGAGTGCAGTGGCACAATCTCGGCTCACTGCAACCTCCGCCTCCTGGGTTCAAGCGATTCTCTTGCCTCAACATCCAGAGTAGCTGGGATTGAACCCAGGTGGTGGAGGTTGCAGTGAGCTGAGATCACGCCACTGCTCTCCACGCGAGCTAATTTTTGTATTTTTAGCAGAGATAGGATTTCACCATGTTGGCCAGGCTGGTCTTGAACTCTTGACCTCAGGTGATCCATCCCCCCCACCCCGGCCTCACAAAGTGCTAGGATTACAGGCATGAGCCACTGCACCCAGCAAAAATTGTATTCGTTAATCCTCAGCTGGATATAAGTGGTTTTCTTTGTGATGCTGTGCAGGTTTTTTTCTCTTCTTCGTGTACTCATGGAACCTATGCAATTTTTACATACATTTAAACATATTCAGGCCGGGTTTGGTGGCTCCCTCCTGTAATCTCAACATTTTGAGAGGCCAAGCCAGGCGGATCATTTGAGATCAGGAGTTCGAGACCAGTCTGACCAACATGGTAAAACCTTGTCTCTACTAAAGATACAAAAAAATTAGCAGGGCATGGTGGCGGGCGCCTGTAATCTCAGCTATTCAGGAGGCTGAGGCAACAGAATTGCTTGAACCTGGGAGGCGGAGGTTCGTGAGCCTAGATTGTACCACTGCCCTCCAGCCTGGGTGACAGAGCAAGACTCTGTCTCAAAAAAGAAAAAAAAAAGAATATTCAGCGAGAGGTTTATGGGATTCATCAGACTGCTGGGGAGTTTGTGGCACCAAAAAGATTAAGAATCTTTGCAGTGTAGATTATGCCAACAACAGAGGCAGCCCACCATTTGTATTTATGCCCTTTAACCTTAGGAAGTCACTTAGACACCCTGTTCCTTCCTCATCTGGGCAATGGTGATAGTAATGTTCCTACCTTTTAGAGTAAAGTAGGAGTGATGTGTGTAGAACAGTGCCTGGCATGTAGTAAGCACTCAGTGAGTGTTAGCTCATGTTATTTGGGGACCAGGCTTGATTTTGCTGAGGAATTGTATCCCAACCCTGCCGTGACCGCCACATTCAGATGTGTGAATTCGCCCTGCCCCTCATCTCTGTGTATGTTGAGAGGCAGGAACTTGTTCACACCCAGCCCAATCTTCTGTGCCTCCCCTCTTCCACTGATCCTGGGTAGTCTGGCTTGCTCAGGGGCCCTGGGGCCCCTGCCAACACCCACTCCTTTCACCTCCAGGATTCAGCACCATGGCAGAAGAAGACATTGAGACCAAAATCAAGAACTACAAGACTGCCCCTTTTGACAGCCGCTTCCCCAACCAGAACCAGACCAGGAACTGCTGGCAGAACTACCTGGGTAAGGAGGACCTTTCCCTGGCCACATACCTTGAGTCACTCACCGCTTGCCTCTTCCTAGAGGACTCATCCACCCCAGCGTCCTCCCTTTTGTTCTGAACATCCTCTCATCACCTTGCTGTTGAGGTCCAGGCTAGGGTTACAAACTTTAGTTCCTGCACTGATTTTTTTTTTTTAATTTTATTATTATTATTATGTGTTGTTGTTGTTGTTGTTGTTTTTGGAGACGGAGTCTCGCTGTGTCGCCCAGGCTGGAGTGCAGTGGCCGGATCTCAGCTCACTGCAAGCTCCGCCTCCCGGGTTTATGCCATTCTCCTGCCTCAGCCTCC
>NW_022309555.1:0-1550 GCF_002776525.5 Piliocolobus tephrosceles
TTTATTTCTTTTTTTTTTGTAATTAAAAAAAATTAAAAATAATTTTTTACCATTTAACAAATGCAAATGTAGTATAAAAAAAAAAAAAAAAAAAAAAAAAAAAAAATTTAATTTTTTAGATATTTCATCTTTTTTAAATTAAAAAAAATATTAGTAATAATATAATTTTTTTATTTTTTTAGTACGTGTGTTATGATTTATTGCGTTATGTCTAATAATTAGAGTCATTACAATTTTGTTGAGTGATTATGCATTTTATCATTATGAACCTTTACAATATTCAGACAAATTACTGTAGAAAAATTTTTGCATGCTTACTTATATATCATCAAATAAATTTTTGGCATTGTGCAATTTTTAAAAATTATAAATTGATAAACTATCCTCTAATAAAAATCGTTTATTATATAATCATTTGTTTCATTCGTATGATTCATTAACATTATTTTTTTTTTACATGTTTTGCTATGTAGTTTCTTTAATTTTAGCTTCTGTATTTACGATATATGTGTTATCATTAACGTTTTGTTTAATCTTTACTATTACATTTTCAATAGTTTACTCATTTTTTACTTTTTCATATGCTTCATATCATTTTAACACCATTTTTTTTTTTTTTTTTTTTTTTTTTATAAGTCTATTAAATAGTATCATAATAATAATCGTTGTTATCATATTGAAAATCAGTGTCATATAACAATTGTACTATTTCATCATTATTATTCATATATAAATAATAATATTTGTTACGTAAATAATTATTATTCATATCAGTTTCAATTCTAAGTTAAATGGCTTTGAAATTATCATATTCAATAATTAAATAAAAGCCCCATAATCGACGTAATTAACTCCATAAACAAGCTTTCATTATTTATATTAATAACTTCACCATTATTACCAATGGTTATTCCGAAATCGTCTTCAAGATTTCCTTCATATAAAATTTCATAATATCCTTCTTCTTCTCCTTGATAAATGCTTAAAGATTGTTGTCTGTTTCCCTGTACCTCAGAATTTGTATTTTGTAAACCTTCTGATCTTTCATTTGGAGGTGTATTTAAATTTATTAGATCATCTAATGTTTCAAATGTTGTATCCTCGTTTAAATTATTATACGGTTCTATAATAGCTAAAGTAGTTCGATTTATATTATTATTACCTACATATACAGGTACGTCAATAAGTGACTCTGTTATAAAATTAATTGGATTAAATGTAAAATCATTATCAGTGATAATATCCGCATGTGCAACGTTAGTTTGTATTGGTCCACCATTAGGTCTGTTTCTAGTATTAGCACCATTTGATACAATTGTGCTGTCTCCAAGTCTCAATACTCGACTAGTTCTTTTATATAATTCATTTATATTACTGTTAATTTTTAGTTTCGTAATAATCTAAAAAAAAAAAAATTATATACACATATATATATAAAATAAATAATTGTTAATGAAAAAAAAAAAATTCAATATAATTTCATACTCATAAAAATACTATGAACAGACGATGGAGTATGTAATAATCAAACACTGTTTTTTTTTTTTTTT
>NW_022309560.1:0-3473 GCF_002776525.5 Piliocolobus tephrosceles
CTGCTAACGGACAGACTGCCTCCTCAAGTGGGTCCCTGACCCCAGTGCCTCTTGACTAGGAGACACCTCCCAGCAGGGGTAGACACACACCTCATACAGGAGAGCTCCAACTGGCATCTGGCAGGTACCCCTCTGGGATGAAGCTTCCAGAGGAAGGAACAAGCAGTAATATTTCCTGTTCTGCAGCCTCCACTGGGGATACACAGGCAAACAGTGCCTAGAGTGGACCTCTAGCAAACTCCAGCATACCTGCAAAGAGGCCTGTTAGAACGAAAACTAACAAACAGAAAGGAATAACATCAACATCAACAAAAAGGACATCAACACATAAACAACATCCAAAAGTCACCAACATCAAAGAACAAAGATAGATAAATCCACGAAGATGAGGAAACACCAGTGTAAAAAGGCTGAAAATGCCAAAAACCAGAACACCTCTTCTTTTCCGAAGGATCACAACTCCTCACCAGCAAGAAACAAAACTGGATGGAGACAAATTGACAGAAGTAGGCTTCGGAAGGTCGGTAATAATAAACTCCTCCAAGCTAAGGGAGCATGTTCTAACCCAATGTAAGGAAGCTAAGAGCCATGAAAAAATTGCTAAGTAGAATAACCAGTCTAGAGAAGAACATAAATGACCTGATGGAGCTGTAAAACACAGCACGAGAATTTTGTGAAGCATACACAAGTAACAACAGCTGAATCGATCCAGTGGAAGAAAGGATAGCAGAGTTTGAAGATCAACTTGATGAAATAAAGCATGAAGACAAGATTAGAGAAAAAAGAATGAAAAGGAATGAACAAAACCTCCAAGAAATTTGAGCCTACGTGAAAAGACCAAACCTATGTTTGATTGATGTACCTGAAAGTGATGGGGAGAATGGAACCAAGTTGGAAAACACTCTTCAGGATATTATCCAGAACTTCTCCAACCTAACAAGACAGGACAACATTCAAATTCAGGAAATACAGAGAATACCAGAAAGATACTCCTTGAGAAGAGCAACCCCAAGAAACATAATCATCAGATTCATGAAGGTTGAAATGAAGGAAAAAATGTTAAGGGATCCAGAGAAAAAGGTTGGGTTACCCACAAAGGGAAGCCAATCAGACTAACAAAAGATCTCTCTGCAGAAACCTTACAAGACAGAAGAGAGTAGAGTCCAATATTCAACATTCTTTAAAAAAAGAATTTTCAAACCAGAATTTCATACCCAGCCAAACTGAGCTTTATTAGCAAAGGAGAAATAAAATCCTTTACAGACAAGCAAATTCTGAGAGATTTTTTTCACCATCAGGCCTGCCTTACAAGGGCTGTCGAAGGAGGCACTAAATATGGAAAGGAAAAACCAGTACCAGCCATTGCAAAAACATACCAAATTGTAAAGATCACTGACAGTATGTAGAAACTGCCTGAGCTAACGGTCAAAATACCAGCTAGCATCATAACGACAGGATCAAGTTCACACATAACAATATTAACCTTAAATGTAATGGACTAAATGCCCTAATTAAAAGACATACACTGGCAAATTAGATAGAGACTCAAGACCCATTGGTGTGCTGTATTCAGGAGATCCATCTCATATGCATAGACATATAGAGGCTCAAAATAAAGGGATGGAGGAATATTTACCAAGCAAATGGAAAGCAAAAAAAAAAAAAAAGCAGAGGTTGTAATCCTAGTCTCTGATAAAACAGACTTTAAACCAACAAAGATCAAAAAAGACAAAGAAAGGCATTACATAATGGTTAACAGGTCAACATAACAAGAAGTATTAACTATTTTAAATATATATGCACCCAATACAGGAGCACCCAGATTCATAAAGCAAGTTCTTAGAGACCTACAAAGAGACTTAGACTTCCACACAATAATAGTGGAAAACTTTAACACCCCACTGTCAATATTAGATCAACAAGACAGAAAATTAACAAGGATATTCAGGACTTGAACTCAGCTCTGGACCAAGCAGAACTAACAGACATCTACGTAACTCTCCACCCCAAATCGACAGAATATACATTCTTCTCAGCCACACATCGCACTTATTCTAAAATTAACCACATAATTGGAAGTAAAACACTCCTCAGCAAATGCAAAAGAATGGAAATAATGACAAACAGTCTCTCAGATCACAGTGCAATCAAATTAGAACTCAGGATTAAGAAACTCACTCAGAACCATACAACTATATGAAGACTGAGCAACCTGCTCCTGAATGACTACTGGGAAAATAGCAAAATAAAGGCAGAGATAAAGATGTTCTTTGAAACCAACGAGAACAAAGACACAACATACCAGAATCTCTGGAATACAGCTAAAGCAGTGTTTAGAGGGAAATTTATGGCACTAAAATCCCCACAGGAGAAAGTGCAAAAGACCTAACATCAACACCCTAACATCACAATTTAAAAAATTAGAGAAGCTAGAGCAAACATTCAAAAACTAGCAGAAGACAAGAAATAACTAAGATCAGAGCACAACTGAAGGAGATAGAGACACAAAAACACCTTCAAAAATTAATGAATCCAGGAGCTGGTTTTTTGAAAAGATTAACAAAATAGATAAACCACTAGCCAGACTAGTGAAGAAGAGAGAAGAATCAAATAGACACAATAAAAAATGATAAAGGGAATATCACCACTGACTCACAGAAATACAAACTACCATCAGAGAATACTATAAACACCTTTACACAAATAAACTAGAAAATCTAGAAGACATAGATAAATTCCTGGACACATACACCCTCCCAAGACTAAACCAGAAAGAAGTGGAATCCCTGAATAGATAAATAACAAGTTCTGAAATTGAGATAACGATTAATAGCCTACCAACCAAAAAAAGCCCAGGACCAGAGGGATTCACAGCCGAATTCTACCAGAGGTACAAAAAGGAGCTAGTACCATTCCTTCTGAAACTATTCCAAAGAATAGAAAAAGAGGGAATCCTCCCTAACTCATTTTATGAGGCTAGCACCATCCTGATACCAAAATCTGGCAGTGACATAACAAAAAAAGAAAATTTTAGGCCAATATCCCCGATGAACATCAATGCGAAAATCCTCAATGTAATACTGGCAACCTGAATCCTGCAGTGCACAAAACCTTATCCACCATGATCAAGTCGGCTTCATCCCTGAGATGCAAGGTGTGTTCAACATACGCAAATCAATAAATGTAATCCACTACATAAACAGAACCAATGATAAAAAGCACATGACTATCTCAATAGAGGCAGAAAAGGCCTTCCAAAAATTCAACACCTCTTCATGCTAAATTCTATCAGTAAACTCAGTATTGAGGAAACATATCTCAAAATAATAAGAGCTATTTATGACAAACTCACAGCCAATATCATACTGAATGGGCAAAAGCTGGAAGCATTCCCTTTGACAAACGGCACAAGACAAAGATGCCCTCACTCACCTCTCCTATTTAACATATAGTATTGGAAGTTCTGGCCAGAG
>NW_022309564.1:0-2572 GCF_002776525.5 Piliocolobus tephrosceles
ATGGGACCTACTGGATGGTTTTGAGGTCATGAGAACTCTATCCCCATCAAGAGATTAACGCTGATTATAAAAAGTTTGAGGCTGAGATTTCAATCTTTTCCTTTCTCTCATCCTCACTTTGCCTTTCCACCATGGAACAATGCTACAAGAAAACCCTCACCAGATGTTTACTCCTCAACTTTGGACTTCCCAGCCTCCAATACTGGGAGCCAATAAATTTCTGTTCATTTTAAAGTACTCAGTCACAGATATTCTTTTATAGTAGCACAAAACAAACTAAAGCATTGTCATTATATAGATTTGTGATTTTGCAATTAGATTGTGTGTGTGTGTGCATACCCTATTGGGGAAAAGGAAATATCATGAAACCAGAAGAACTAATTACTACAATTGATTTCATGAATTTTCAAGTGGTATTAAGTAACTTTAACTTTTAGCATCAATTTGTTGGTTTCTGTTCCCTAGGTTGGCTGGGAAAAAGGCATGTGTTATGGTGAAGTGGTGCTTTGTAAAAGGCAATTAGACTCTCCTGGCTCCTGTTACAGAAACTGTCCTCAGAAATGCCAACTTGCTTTATGAGATGGTAAATTTTAGGTCACCTTGACTGAGCTATGGGATGCCCATATAGTGGTATAACATTATTCTGGGCATTTCTGTCAGGGTATTTTTGAAAGAGTGTAACATTCAAGTTGGCATATTGAATACAGTAGACTTTCCTCTATAATGTAGGTAAGCCTGAGTAAAACAAAAAGCTGACCCTCCACTGAGTAAGAGGGAATTCCTCCTGCCTGTCAGACTTTTATAGCTGCTACATTGAGGTTTTCTTTTTTTTTTTTTCAGACTGGAACTACACCATCAGCTTTCCTGGGTCTCCAGTCTGCCATCTGCACATCTTGAGACTTGTCAGACTACATATATATATATATATATATATGTGTATGTATGTTTATATTTAAACATATATGCATATATGTGGTTATTTGTGTATGTGTGTGTATCCTATGGTACCATTTCTATGGAGAACTCTAAATTTAATTCTGGTAATTTTCCATGTTTGACTTTTTAAGGTCAACTATGTTATTTGTGTAACTATCTATAAGACTTTGTTCTTGTTATTCAACTTTGTGGAGAAAGCCTGGTTTGGACTTTTTTTCTGTAAGTGCCTGTTTAGTAATTACTGTAACCAGGTATGCTCTCTTGATTGGGCCTAACACAGAATGCATTTGATTTCTCTGAATATTTATATGAATAATTTTTTAAACTGTACATTGTATTTTCTATCCATTAAGTCAGTAGTGGATAAACTGTAGCCCGAAGGCCAAAGTCACTCTGTCACCCATTTTTCTGGTAAAGCTTTATTGGAACACAGCCATCGCCATTATTTATGTACCTGTTGTCAATGGCTAGTTTTGCCCTACAAGGATAGGGCCAAACAGTTGTAACAAACACTAAAAGCCAAACATATTTAAAATTTGATCCTGAATAGACAAAAGTTTGCTGATCCTCACGTTAAATAAATCTCTAGATAGTTCATTTATATCCCTGTAGATATACTGTCTACTAAGCAAGGAAAACGACCTCATCTTCCATATACCCTGTGCTTCCATTAGCCCCTAATGGACCTCATGGCATGGCAGATGATTAAATATGATAGTGATCTGATTTCTTGACTTGAAGATGAAACAAAAGGAAGTAGGGAGGAGAAACAGACCAGGGATATTTAGAAAGTGTAATATGTTTTCTTGGGGGCTAAGAAGCTTCCGTGTTGTACTGTAGTGTTTTTTTTTTTTATTATTATTATTATTCCAAAGAACAAAAAATAATGTACTTTCTTAGAGCAGAAGCAATGTTTTCATTTTTCAAGTTACTAACAGCAACCAGTTTCTTGCTTAGAATAGGTGTCCCAGAAATGTGTTTAATGAATGAATAAAAATGAGTAACCTAGGCAAATGTTCTAAGGCCAGAAACACCATGGTTGAGAGCTCAGTGCTATATAAAAGGCAAAGGAGGGAATGGTGAGAAATCAGGTCAGAATACTAAGTAAAAAATCATATTATGAAAGACCTACAAAACTAAATGAAAGAATTTGATTTTATTATTTAGGTGATGGCATGACCATTGGAGAATATTAATTAGAGGAGTACTATGGGTTGAGTTGTGTTTATATAGAACACCTTAAAAGGTCAATATTAGAATATTAGAATAAATGTATGAAATAAGAAATGGAGAAATAGAGAAATATTATGTGCCTCTTAAAGCAAATAAAAATATACTAAATATTTGACAAATAACTAAATATAAAAATTAAAAGTATATTTTAAATTCATTTATACATTCATTTATAGAACTAAATAAATCACCCACATAGAAAAACCTGTAGAGGAAGTAGAATCACTTTATTAGAATGTTTGGAAAGGGTTATGTAATTCACAACAACTGCATGTCTCTATATCCTCTAACAAGAGATTACACCTTATTCATGTAAGTTGCACCTTGCTGAAAACATGTTCCCCTAGGAAGTTTTAATTGACTTCTACTTTGTATGTCAGAGAGAAATATAAATCTCCAAATT
>NW_022309565.1:0-1194 GCF_002776525.5 Piliocolobus tephrosceles
ATTCTTCTTAGCTCCATGAAACATAAGTGTAACTCTGTGAGATGAATTCACACATCAGAGAGAAGTTTCTAAGAAAGCTTTTTTGCAGTTTTCCTCTGAGGACACTTGCTTTGTCACCGTAAGCTTCATTACGCTAAGAAGAATCCCATTGCAGATTCCAAGCAAACTGCCTTAGCAAACTGATAGCTGGAGAGAAACGTGTAACTCTGTGAGTTGCACTCACACAAAGCAATGCAGTTTCTCAGAATGCTTCTTGCCAATCTCTGTCAGAGGATATATCCTTTTTCACCATAGGCCTCAATGAGCTCCCAAATATCACTTTGCAGAATACAAGACAACAGTCTTAGCAAACTCTGCCAAGAAGCAATGTGTGGAACTCTGTGTGATGAAGTCACATATCAGAACGCAATCTCTCAGGAAGCTCCCTCTGTTTATTATGTGATGATATTTCCTTTCTCACCATGGGCCCCAATTGGCTCCCAAATATCACCTTGCAGATTCTAGGAAAAGAGTGTAAGCAAACTGCTTAATGAGGACAAAGATGTAACTCTGTGAGATGAATTCACCAATCACAAAGAAGTTTCTCAGGAAGCTTCCTTCCCGTTTTAACTGATGAGATTTCATTTTTCAGCGTCGGCCTGAAAGCCTTGCAAAGTAGAACTTCTCAGTTTCCCCAAAGACAGTGTTAGGGGCCAGCTCCATGAAACATAAGTGTAACTCTGTGAGATGAATTCACACATCAGGGAGAAGTGTCTAAGAAAGCTTCTTTGCAGTTTTCCTCTGAGAACACTTGCTTTGTCACCGTAAGCTTCATTACGCTAAGAAGAATCCCATTGCAGATTCCAAGCAAACTGCCTTAGCAAACTGATAGCTGGAGAGAAACGTGTAACTCTGTGAGCTGTTCTCACACATAGCAATGCAGTTTCTCAGAATGCTTCTTGCCAGTCTCTGTCTGAGGGTATATCCTTTTCCACCATAGCCCTCAATGAGCTCCCAAATATCACTTTGTAGAATCCAAGACAACAGTCTTAGCAAACTCTGACAAGAAGCAATGTGTGGAACTCTGTGTGATGAAGTCACATATCAGAACGCAATCTCTCAGAAAGCTTCACTCTAGTTATTATGTGATGATATTTCCTTTTTCGCCATGGGCCCCAATTGGCTCCCAAATATCACCTTGCAGATTCTAGGAAA
>NW_022309568.1:0-6993 GCF_002776525.5 Piliocolobus tephrosceles
TCCTGACCTCGTGATCCACCCGTCTCGGCCTCCCAAAGTGCTGGGATTACAGGCTTGAGCCACCGCGCCCGGCCTAATTTTTTTGTATTTTTAGTAGAGATGGGGTTTCACCATGTGGGCCAGGCTGGTCTCCAACTCCTGACCTCAAGTGATCCGTCCACCTCGGCCTCCCAAAGTGCTGGGGTAACAGGTGTGAGCCACTGTGCCTGGCCTCAACCACCTTTTTTTTTTGGTCTTTGTTTCTTTAGACAGAGTCTCGCTCTGTCACCCAGGCTGGAGTGCAGTGGTGTGATCTCGGCTCACTGCAACCTCCGCCTCCTGGGTTCAAGTGATTCTCCTGCCTCAGTGTCCGGAGTAGCTGAGACGACAGGCGCGCACCCCACCCCCCACCCCCACCCCGCTACGCTAAAGTTTTGTATTTTTAGTAGAGATGGGGTTTCACCATGTTGGCCAGGCTGGTTGTGAACTCCTGATCTCCACTCGCCTTGGCCTCCCAAAGTGCTGGGATTACAGGAATGAGCCATCACTCCTGGCATAGAAACAGTTTTTATCATCCATTGTCCTCCTCCTCTTCTTTCTTCATCTTCCTCTTCCACTTTTTTCCGGGCAACTTTAGCAGGACCCTTTGCACTGTCAAAGTTTCCTTTCAACTTATAGTCAGCAGCCTTCTTCTCATATTTCTCCTTCAGCTTTGCTGCCTTGGTGACGTCAGGCTGCTTTTCACTGTCACTTCAGCTATTCCACATCTCACCCAGCTTTTTTTTTTTTTTTGCCACATCTCCAATAGAGATGCCAGGGTTTGTGGATTTGATCTTGGGGTGGAATTCTGAACAGAACATGAAGAATCCAGATGGTTGACCGGGTGTGATGGCTCATGCCTGTAATCCCAGCACTTTGGGAAGCCAAGGCAGGTGGGTCACCTGAGGTCAGGAGTTTGAGGCCGCGCTTGGCCAACATGGTGAAACCCCATCTCTACTAAAAATAAAAAAATTAGCCAGACATGGTGGCACATGACTGTAATCCCAGCTAATCTGGAGGCTGAGGCAGGAGAATCGCTTGAACCTGGGAGATGGAAGTTGCAGTGAGCTGAGATCGCACCACTGCACTCCAGCCTGGGCAACAAGAACGAAACTCCGTCTCAAAAAAATAAAATAAAATAAAATAAAAGGCCAGACGGTGGCCTTTTGGGGACATTAGGCTCTTTCTTCTTGCCTCCTCTTTAGCTGGTCTATAATCCTTCATTTCCCAATCCTAGCGTACTTTATCCGCCTTTGCCATTTCATCAAATTTGGACTTCTCTTTCACCGACATTGTCTTCCATCTCTCAGAGTACTTCTTGGAAAATTCTTTATTTTTATTTTTATTTTTTTGAGACGACGTTTCACTCTTGTTGCCCAGGCTGGAGTGCAATGCTGTGATCTCGGCTCATTGCAACCTCCACCTCCCGGGTTCCAGTGATTCTCCTGCTTCAGCCTCCCGAGTAGCTGGGATTACAGGCATGTGCCACTGTGCTGGGCTAATTTTTGTATTTTTAGTAGAGACGGGGTTTCTCCATGTTGGTCAGGCTGGTCTCGAGCTCCTGACCTCAGGTGATCCATCTGCCTCGGCCTCCCAAAGTGCTGAGATTACAGGTGTGAGCCACTGCGCCCGGCCACTTCTTGGAAAATTCTGCGAAATTGATGGGAACCTCTGGGTTTCTCCTTCTCCTCCTTCTCCTCCTTCTCCTTCTTCTTCTTTTTTTTTTTTTTTTTTTTTTTTTTTTGAGATGGAGTCTCACTCTGTCGCCCAGGCTGGAGTGCAGTGGCACAATCTCGGCCACTGCAACTTCCTCCTCCTAGGTTCAAGCAATTCTCCTGCCTCAGCCTCCCGAGTAGCTGGGACTACAGGAGAATGCCACCACACTCAGATAATTTTTGTATTTTTAGTAGAGACGGAGTTTCACCATGTTGGCCAGGATAGTCTCGACCTCTTGACATTGTGATCCGCTTGCCTTGGCCTCCCAAAGTGCTGGGATTACAGGCGTGAGTCACCGCACCCGGCCGGTTTTTCTTATGTTCTTCTCTGCACATCTGCACAAAGAAACCATAAGCAAACATTTTGACCTTTGGTTTCTTGGGGTCACCATTAGCCATCCTGACTGTATTGTTCACTAGTCTGGGCAGCGCAGGGCACTTGTTCCCTATTTTTCTAAACTTTTCCCCCGATGGGTGTAAAAAAGCATATTATTATTACTATTATTATTTTTGAGACGAGTTTCTCTCTTGTTGCCCAAGCTGGAGTGCAGTGGCGCGATCTCGGCTCATTGCAACCTCCACCTCCCGGGTTCCAGTGATTCTCCTGCCTCAGCCTCCCGAGTAGCTGGGATTCCAGACGCGCGCTGCCACGCCCGGATAATTTTTTGTATTTTTAGTAGAAACGGGATTTCACCATGTTAGTCAGGCTGGTCTCAAACTTCTGACCTCAGATGATCCGCCCGCCTCGGCCTCCCAAAGTGCTGAGATTACAGGTGTGAGCCACTGCACCTGGCCTAAAAGCATATTATTATAGTAAACACTTTTTTTCCCTTTTTTTCATTTTAGAGACGGAGTCTCCTTGTGTTGTCCAGGCTAGATTCAAACTCCTGGACTCAAGCGATCCTCCCACCTCAGCCTCCCTGTTACCCTGTTACCAGGACAGCCCTGATAAAATAACTGGGAAAGTTCTTTTTCTTATTGTTTTTCAGTCCAAAAAAAAAAAAAAAATACACACACACACAGCTGCTTAAAGACTGCAGACAGCCAGGGATGTCGCCAGAGCTTCTTGACCCCTGACCAGATACCAGAGGAAGATAAGATCCCTAAATCGGCACAAACTGGAACAGACACCTTCAGTTGACTTTAGATCATCAAAATATATTCATCAATATATAATTATAATACTAAAATTCCTTCTCTTAAAAGAAAATCTCCCTTTTGTGTAGACGGGTTGTATGAAGATCTGGAGTCCCACCCTGCACATGCTAACATTCCTCTCCCTTCCTGTACCCAGGGGAAGAAACAATAAAACGTCATGTTTTTTACTGTTGAGGGAGAAGGGGCAGTTAGAGCGAGAGCCTCTCCTCCATTCCTGGCCACTGAATAAAACCTGATTGCCTTTTCCGATTGGATGTTTCTTCTTCACCACCTACACAAAGTAAGGAAGTAACTCGGTTTGCTGGTGGCATCCCCAGTAGCTGGGACTATAGGCAATAAATGCTTTTATACTTCCCTTTTTAAATATTTCCCTTTTTTTATACTTCCCCTTTTAAAGGTATTGTTCCTATGAACAACTCTTTAAGTTATACCCAAGATTTCATGGCTCATGATGGCCCACAGTGTTCGCTCTTTAAATCAATAGCTGCATATCTCACGATGATTTCCTTTGGGATGATTTCCCAGAACTGGAATTGTAGATTTTTCACAATGTATTTTTAGTAGAGACGGGGTTTCATCACGTTGTCCAAGGATGGTCTCGATCTCTTGACCTCATGATCCGCCCGCCTCCCAAAGTGCTGGGATTACAGACGTGAGCCACTGCTTGCGGTCACAAACCTCCCAACTTTTGCGTTAAGCACCGAGCTTTTCTGTAGACTAGCTGTTGAGGCCGCAAGGAAATCTGGGGAACGTAGTGCAGCTTTGCAGGGAACGAGTCTCTTGGTTGTGTGCCGTAGCATTTCCGGCGGAAGTTGCTGGGCGAGGAAAGCCGGCAAGACCTTTTTCCGCAATCGTCGCTCACGCGCGCAACCCAGGCGACGCGTGGGGGCGTGGCCCCGCCTCCCCACGCCATTGGCCAGCAGCCCCTCGGGCACGCGTATACTGCGCTTCCGGGCACTCTCCGCCCCGCATGGCCTTCTGGTAGTTGTAGTTCGACCGCGAGCGCTGCCGTCGGGAGGCTGCTCCGAGGTTCCAGGCTGTCCCCCACTACCCCGCCTTGGGCGCTCCGCTCGCAGGATGGATCCCGTACCCGGGACAGACTCGGCGCCGCTGGCTGGCCTGGCTTGGTCGTCGGCCTCTGCATCCCCGCCGCGGGGGTTCAGCGCGGTGAGCGACGTCGAGGGGCGGGGGTCGAATCGGGGAGGCAGCCGCTGTGGGGTGGGAGTCCGGCGCTGACCCGCGTCCTCCCGGTAGATCTCCTGCACCGTCGAGGGGGCACCCGCCAGCTTTGGCAAGAGCTTCGCGCAGAAATCTGGCTACTTCCTGTGCCTTAGTTCTCTGGGCAGCCTAGAGGTAAGGGGTGCCCACCTTCGGGACCACCAGGGTCTGCCCACCTCCCCTGCCCGTTCACTGTGCCCTATGCCAGCTGCGCTGTACCCGCTGCTAGGCCACCCTCGCTGTGTCCCCCTTCCACCCCCAGAACCCCCAGGAGAACGTGGTGGCCGATATCCAGATCGTGGTGGACAAGAGCCCCCTGCCGCTGGGCTTCTCCCCGGTCTCCGACCCCATGGATTCCAGTAAGGCCTGCGTCGGAGGCGAGAATTGTCCGGGTCCCTTGCAGGGAGGAGCGGGGGAGGAGGGACGACGGGCGCGCGTTATCTGAGCCTCGGCTGCCCCCGGCACACGGGGTGATGACAGGGTTGGCTGAGGACTGAGAGCCCTGCCCTAGGGTGGACCGACATTCCTTGTCCTGATTCAAATGTGTGATGTGATTGGCACAGCCTCCATCCTCGAGTTAAGAGTTCAGTCCACGCCACCTGTTTCACTACTGTTGTGCTACTTGTGTCTTTTTACACCATAGCCAAGCAAAACCACTGCGCAGCTCTGTTTTTCATTTCCAGGCTTTGCACACGCCGCTTTCTCTGCCTGGAGCACTTTTTTTCCTCCTCTTTATAGCTCATTCTGCCTCCTCCCTGAGATGTCACCTTCACCCTTTCCTACCCCTCCTTTTCTGGGGCCCACAACCCTAGTGCGACCTTCCCAGCCCCACCTGAACTTTCCCACCCTTTCTTGTCATTTTTATTAGACTCAGGCTATATTCATTCATACTGGAGTTGGCAAACTTTTTTTTTTTTTTGAGACAGAGTTTTGCTCTTGTTGCCCAGGCTGGAGTGCAATGGCGCGATGTCGACTCACCGCAACCTCCCACTACCAGGTTCAAGCGATTCTCCTGCCTCATCCTCCCGAGTAGCTGGGATTACAGGCATGCGCCACTACGCCGGGCTAATTTTGTATCTTTAATAGAGACGGGGTTTCTCCATGCTGGTCAGGCTAGTCTTAAACTCCTGACCTCAGGTGATCCGCCCTCCTGGGCCTCCCAAAGTGCTGGGATTATAGGCGTGAGCCACCGCGCCCGGCCAAACATTTTCTTTTCTTTATTTTTTTCTGAGAGTTGGCAAACTTTTATGTAAAGGGCATATAGTAAATATTTTAGGCTTTACAGGCCAGATGATGTATGTTCATATTCATTTTTTTTTACAATTCCTTAAAAATGTAAAAATCATTCTTAACTCATGAGCTGTATGAAACCAGGCCTTAGTCTGGGTGTGGTGGCTAACACCTGTAATCTCAGCACTTTGGGAGGCTGAGGTGAGCAGATCACCTGAGGTCAGGAGTTCCAGACCAGCCTGGCCAACATGATGAAACCCTGTCTCTACTAAAAATACAAAATTAGCTGGGCATAGTGGTGGGTGCCTGTAGTCCCAGCTACTCGGGAGGCTGAGGCAGGAGAATTGTTTGAACCCGGGAGGCGGAGATTGCAGTGAGCTGAGATCGCGTCATTGCACTCCAGGCTGAGTGACAGAGCGAAACTCCATCTCAAAAAAAAAAAAAAAGGAAAGAAAACAGGCCTTGAGCCAGATTTGGCTCACAGGTGCTAGTTGGCCAACTTCTATAGGATTAGAGGACTCAGAGAAAGTAAGCTTTGAGGGCCAGGATGGGCACCCAGCTCTGTCTGATTCCACAGCTAGCCACCCCATGAATGCACCTTCGTATCACCAAAGATCAGCCTACTCCAGTGGCTCCTAAAGGCTGCCTGGAATCCCCCTCCTTCATCTATACCATTCATGATTTAACCACTCCTCCCACCCCCCATCCCCAGTGCTGTCCATGTGGCTGCCTTAAACAGCACCCTGGTGAGCCTCATCCTGGAGTCATCTTTGGGCCCTCCCACTCCTTCCTGGCTTCCCTCTCTTACTCCCCTGCCCCCCCTCCCAGAGGCCTCTGTGTCCAAGAAGAAACGCATGTGTGTGAAGCTGTTGCCCCTGGGAGCTGCAGACACAGCTGTGTTTGATGTCCGGCTGAGTGGAAAGACCAAGACAGTGCCTGGATACCTTCGAATAGGGTAGGGCCACCCCCCAGTGTCTAGCTACCTTCCCTGCCCTCCCAACTCATGATCTCGCGAATCTGACCCTCAGGGACAACCTTGAGGTCTCCTGTTCCTTCTGCCACCTTCTGAGCCTCAGATTCTGCATGTTAAAACCGAGACACTGTCATTAGGAGTCAGTGACTTGGTGTCTAAAGTAGACAGAACAGGACTGAGCGCAGTGACTCACACCTGTAATCCCAGCACTTTGGGAGGCAGAGATGGGCGGATCACAAGATCAAGTGATCGAGACCATCCTGGCTAACATGTTGAAACTCCATCTCTACTGAAAATACAAAAAATTAGCCAGGCCTGGTGGCACACGCCTGTAGTCCAGCTACTTGGGAGGCTGAGGCAGGAGAATCGCTTGAACCTGTGAGGTGGAGGTTGCAATGAGCTGAGATCGTGCTGCTGCACTCCAGTCTGGGCAACAAAGTGAGACTCTGTCTCAAAAAGAAAAGAAAATAAAATAAGTAAAAATAAAGTAGACACAATGATGATTTGAACCCAGCAGTATTAGTTTGGCATGGTGCTTAGGGTGCGGGTCAAGATGCTAAAACAAAAATCCCTCAAAAGGCTGGGTGCGGTGGCTCACACCTGTAATCCCAGCACTTTGGGAGGCCGAGGCAGCCAGATCACCTGAGGTCAGGAGTTCGAGACGAGCCTGGCCAACATGGT
>NW_022309569.1:0-5647 GCF_002776525.5 Piliocolobus tephrosceles
CTGTTTCAATTGAATTAAGATGTATACATCTTTCCAAGTACATTATACGTGACTTACATAATTTCTTGGTGGGCCAATGTCGGAGTTCATTATCAACAAAAAATGGTTTCAGATGGCATCCGCATTTGCAAGCTGTGTGTCAGCAGGCATTCTCCTCAAGAGAAATGCCTTCTTCTTGAGAAATATTAGGAATTGTCAAACAAAGACAATGGAAAATGTTGTAGAAAATTCTTGTGCCTTTTCACGAATGTCTTCTAGATATCTGGGCCATTGTCTCAACCACTGTTTACCGTGTGTCTTTTTAATGTCAACAAGTGAAGACCTGTGCACACAGGAGACAGCATGGTCTGACCCTCATAGTGTTTTCTTTTTCTCTAGATGCGCGTGGACCCAGCCACACTGGTGAAGTGTACGTATTCTGGGCTCATCTCTTTGTTGAGGTTTGAAATCTCAGTGCTGCGAAGGTGGCCCTCTTTCACCTGCCTTTGCTCAAGGGCCTCTCTTGTTTGAGCTTCCTGCAGAAATGAGACTTGGAAAGTTTGATTTAAAAAATACTAAGAGTCAGGCCAGGCGCTGTGGCTCATGCCTGTAGTCCCAGCACTTTGGGAGGCCGAGACGGGCGGATCACCTGAGGTCGGGAGTTTGAGACCAGACTAACGTTGAGAAACCCTGTCTCTGCTAAAAATGCACAATTAGCCGGCCATGGTGGCGCATGCCTGTAATCCCAGCTACTCAGTAGGCTGAGGCAGGAGAATCACTTGAACCCAGGAGGTGGAGGTTGCGGTCAGCCAAGATTGTGACATTGCACTCCAGCCTGGGCAACAAGAGCAAAACTCTGTGTCAAAAACAAAAAACTAAAGAGTCCAGTAAATGATTCTACCCATGCTACTGTCATCCCGGGAAACAGCAGGGTCATATAAGGTGCGGCTCTACATCAGGGTTTGGAGGGACAGAGGAGTGAGTCTATATGGAATGATTGTGGGTATCTGGGAGTGTGTGTTCATTTCCCCAGAAAACATACTCCCATGTTCACAGCACAACACAAGCATCAGTGTGCAAGGAAAATTCCATCACCACTGCACAGTTTGCATAAATCAACCCATTCATCCTCCACCACAGCTGTACCTGAAGATAAATTTACCATCCCCAGTCCTCAGATGGACATGGTGCAGAGACGAATTTCCCAAGCTCTTGGTCTTTTAAATGGAAGAGGCACATGTGACCTCGGGAATGAGTGGAAGGTTAATGCCATGGGCTACTACCTGGAATTTCTCACAAAGCCCTGGTATAATTTCTTGCTAGGCCAGGTTGTTCCAGCACTTCTGTGTGCATGTGGGAGAATGAAAACCTATTCAGATCCCACACACTATCATGACTGGATGGTGTCAGTGCTCAGCTCACCCGGGGTTGGTTTGAGCAGGTACATTGTACAGTGGGCTTCAGTGTGATCATTAACGTAAAACACGCAGAGTCCACAGGCTTTTGATCTACAGCGGTGAGGTCATTCCTCAGCTCCTGTTCAAAAGCAGACAATGATGAGTGGCATATTCTGTCGTATTTAATGAGATAATCACTGCACGTCTTAGAAATTCAGTGGAACTCAATCCCAAGACATGGCATCCCATAAAATCTTAAGGATCAACCTGGGTATTAGCCTGGCACCCATTTTCCCTGCTGGAATGTCCTGCATAGCTGGGCTGGAGAGGGTCAGTGCCCGCCCCCGGCCCCTCGCTGCTCCCATGACAGGCTGTGCTGGTGCTGGAGTCAGCGTGAGCACGAGCAGCAGTGAACCCCACGGCGCACACACTGCGCTGAAAAGGAAGAGTGGAAGGAGAAATCTCACAGGCTAGGTAGGGGTCATCTTTAAATGATGGCATAATTGAGTTTTTTCAAATCTTGGTTTAATTGCCTCATCACAAAAAGTTAGTTAATGAAATCTTTTGGCTAGAATTAAATCTCTTTCAAGAAAGGTTGCTTCTTATTTTGTACAAAACCTTCTAGAAGGGATGATATACAGAGCAGCAGCACATGTGCATTCTGAGGAGGAAATGACTTTGGCAGGGATCAATAAGAGGGCACTTTAGCTCAGGTCAGATTAGGAAGGAGGAGCCCTAAGAGGCTGCCAGGGACACACAGCCTGCACTACGTGGTGTGCCCTGTTTGAGATTGGCTATTTCACGTTTACGAGGTGGCCTGGAGCTAGAAAGCCAAAGGCCCTGATTCCCTTTCTTCCCTGCCTCTCTCCTGTTCTGCTGTCCTCCTCCCCCACCCACCTCAAGCAATGTTACTGTATTGTTGGTGAGCACCACCACCAAGGTGCTGACGGTCACTCTGTGTCCTCCTAGTTGTGCCAGACCATCTGCAGGAGCGGTCCAGTGACAGCGAAGACGAGGAGGACCCAGAGGATGTGGAGGTCAGGCCACCTGGATTTGTCTGAGAAAAACTGCTGCTTTCTTAGCTTTATTTTATTTGGATAAAATTAAGATATGAGAATGTGACAATATGTGTCTTAGATTAGTTACACAATGTCCTTGGGAGGAGCTTTAAGTGAGAGTCTGTTCCCCACTGAGGGTTGACTTAATACAGAGGGAGAAAGTGACAGCATCCACCACACATTGTGGGGCAGTGAGCTTGTGCCTTTACCAACTTTGTTCTCTTTCGAACAAAATCACTTACTGGCCAACCAACATGGACTTGAGAGGAAACATCCTCTGAGAAAAATGTGTCTTTAGCGTGAGTCGATTTTCTCCGTTCCTCTTTTGAGTCGTTTGAACACTGGTTTCCATCTTGTTTTCTAATGTCACTGAGTGAAGAAAATCCTGTGCACACAGGACGCAGCAGGGTCTGATGCTCATAGCAATTTATTTTCTGTCATTACAGAAATCCTCAGGAGTTCCACAAAAGGGTACATATTGCGGAAGCCCTCCCATACTGATGAGTCACCCTGATGATGAGGAATGTGCCACGGTCTCGCTGGCCTGCCTGTGGACGGGCAGCCTGAGTGGAGCTTCCTCTCATGGATGAGGACCTAGGCTGTGATGGGAGGGATGGTTGTTGCAGATAGAGCATGATGGTCACATTCTGCAGTCCCTGGGAACAACTGCATTCTCTGAGGATGGGGTGAGGTTGTGCCCATTGATTTTGCTGCGTGTCTTTTTGAATTCACGTGGTGAGTGTCCAAAATACGTATTGTCAAGGTCATGTAGAGGCTCAGCCTCTATCCCTCAGCCTACTCTGGTTTCTGTGTTCTGTGCTCAGGAAACACAGCAACATGAAAAGGTAACCAAAGGGCTTGCCCTAGGGTGTGAGTGGCAGGGCGAGCACTTGCCTTCCTAGGAGGATGGAGGGTGACTCATGCATTACGAGGTGGGGAAAGACAAATGTGGCTGTGGTACAGCAGAGGCTCCAGGATGTCCCCATTGAACCCACTGTGGACAAAGGTTTTTGTTTGCTCCTGAAGGCCTTTGCAGAAAACAAGTCAAGGTGGTTGGCTTAAGGTCATATGAAGATAAAATTAGCCCAGTTCTGGACTGAGTTTCTTTTGGGAGCGTGCGTCTGATGGAAATATGTTGTATGTGAGGCGAATTTGATTGCTCTGTAGGTGTCCATACTTAACCCACATTTTGAAACAATGAGGCTGCTGTGATTTTAAAATGTCCCTCACTAACCTCAGAAATTATCTCCTCATAACCCAATTCCCCTGGTCATCTCTAATCTTTAGAATACAGTTTTTTTGTGTGTGGTATTCAGGGCCTTCTGCTGTGTGTGGTCAAAGGCACAAATCAGCGTTACCAACACTGAGGCTCTAAGAATTCCCAGACAGCTCCCCAGTGGGCTCTGTGAGAGAGAGAGAGCAGGTACAGCCTTGGCCTGGGCCTGAAAAGGAACATGATTTGGAGGAGCAGAAGGAAGGCATGAGGGCAGCAGAGCCATGGGGGCAGCCGAGGTGCAACATCAGGAAGTCAGTTCTTCATCATCACCTGGGCGTGGCCGGGATGTTCATATTCCAGCTGAGGGAGAACGGGTCGAGCTCCGACTTCATAGCTGGCGTTAGCACTGTCTGCCCGTCTTCCTGAGAGCCTGAAGAGAGAAGCTACTTTGTTGTTTCTTGTCTTCTCTATTTCCTGTGTGTGGATGGCAGTGGCACCACCAGAAATTAATGAGAGGCAGAGAACAGGACTGAGTTCCCGAAATAGCCAGTGTGGCCCAGAGAGGACATGATCAGCAGGGATGGACTTCAGGGTCAGGCCAGATACTCAGTAGTTCCCAGGCCTGGTCTCTCTGGCTGTGACAGAGATCAATCTCTTACTTTTCACCTGCTTCTGGGCGTGGCCTGACAGCTGGTCCTCGTGTGGTTGCTGTTAGCCAAGTGTGATTTGGCCGGAATCCTGTGTGACTGAAGGGAGTGTCAGCTTTCAGGCAGGATGGCTGCCCCACGCTAGTTGCAGGGAAGGTGAGAAGCGACCCTGCTTCAGTGCAAGGTGAGCTCAGCAAGGGGAGCGGAGTCCAGGTGGTCCTTGCAGCTTTCCCGTGTGACCCTTGAGACATCACTTCGCCTGTTTCTCTGAGATAGTCTTGGAATTATTAGTCTCAAACTCTGTTTTGTTTTATTTATGTGTGGAAGAATCCTGGCCATGGCTGGTCACTGGGAGGGCAAGGACTATATCCTCCTCGTTCCTTCTCATCCCAGAGCGCAGCCCTGGCCAGCCCATCTTGGGCCCCAGTAATGTTCCAGTGCTTCCAACCCCTTTGCTGAGATCCAGCGCCAGTGTGAAAAGGCTTCCTGCTCATCTTCTTCAATCTGTTGTTTCTCATGGTAATCTAGAAACCTGAGTGGGTTCTGATCCAAGGTCACAGGAGAACAGGGGGGCTCCTGAAGTCACTGAAGTGTCCCCTCATCTCTACTCTGCCTACTTTGGTTCCACTTTTCTCCTGCAGAAGATGCTCTCTTTCTGTTTACAAGTCCTCCTTTGCTGGACCAGGCATTTTTATTCTTGTTGTGACATCCCTGCACATCACAGGGGACCTGGAGCTTGTTCCTGTGCCCCTGAAGTACCCATCCATGAATGATCAGATCAGAGCAAACCACTCTGCCAGGAATCAGCAGGGGGGAGAGTCACATCTCCCTCACCTTTGGGTTTAGACCTGTGCATTCCAGTGTGGTCCTCCGTGGCATATGTGCCCATTCATGTTTAAATAAATGAAAAATTCATAACCTCCTCACAAGAGCCACACTGTAAGTTCCCAGTTGCCAAATGTCTGCTCTTAAGAGAGCATCTCCATTCTCCCTGAATCACCTGGGAAGGAGCTGCTGTGATTCTGTTCACTGCGCTCACCTGACTCAGTGCATACGCATCAAGGCTGGAATGTCGGGTTCTCAGATTGGAGGTAAGAGATGCCCTGAGCCAGTGTCGGTGAACAGTTGAAAGGGATTGTTCGGGTTCTCTCTCTCACCTGAAGGCTCACAACTGTGACCAGGGCCTTCCTAACAGCCCCTGAGTTCACAGAGCCCAGGGAGGTCGCCGTGGACTGAGCGGTAGTGCTGATGTTTGTGTCTCTGTGCTTGGGCTCATGGGCACCACCTCTGGATCCATCCAGGGGGAAATAGACTGGTCAGGTAGGGACCAACACTCCAGGGTTGACCAGC
>NW_022309570.1:0-6024 GCF_002776525.5 Piliocolobus tephrosceles
AGGGCGAGGCATCGCCTCACCTGGGAAGCGCGAGGGGGAAGGGAGTCCCTTTTCCTAGCCAGGGGAACTGAGACACACAACACCTGGAAAATCGGGTAACTCCCACCCCAATACTGCGTTGTAACACCGGCACACCAGAGATTGTATCCCACACCTGGCCGGGAGGGTCCCACGCCCACGGAGCCTCTCTCCTTGCTAACACAGCAGTCTGCGGCAATCTAACTGCAAGGCAGCAGCGAGGCTGGGGGAGGGGCGCCCGCCATCGCTGAGGCTTAAGTAGGTAACTAAAGCCGCTGGGAAGCTGGAACTGGGTGGAGCTCACAGCAGCTCAAGGAAACCTGCCTGTCTCTGTAGACTGCGCCTCTGGGGACAGGGCGCAGCTAAAGGAGTAGAAGCCTGTGAAACGCGAACGACTCTGTCTGACAGCTTTGAAGAGAGCAGGGGATCTCCCAACACGGAGGTTGAGATCTGAGAAGGGGCAGTCTGCCTGCTCAAGTGAGTCACTGACCCCTGAGTAGCCTAACTGGGAGACATCCCCCACTAGGGGCAGTCTGACACCCCACACCTCACAGGGTGGAGTACACCCCTGAGAGGAAGCTTCCAAAGCAAGAATCAGACAGGTGCACTCGCTGTTCAGCAATATTCTATCTTCTGCAACCTCTGCTGCTGATACCCAGGCAAACAGGGTCTGGAGTGGACCTCAAGCAATCTCCAACAGACCTATAGCTGAGGGTCCTGACAGTCAGAAGGAAACCTATCACACAGGAAGGACACCTAAATCAAAACCCCATCAGTACGTCACCATCATCAAAGACCAGTGACAGATAAAACCACAAAGATGGGGAAAAAGCAGGGCAGAAAAGCTGGAAATTCAAAAAATAAGAGTGCATCTCCTCCTGCAAAGGAGCACAGCCCATCGCCAGCAACGGATCAAAGCTGGTCAGAGAATGATTTTGATGAGATGAGAGAAGAAGGCTTCAGTCCATCAAACCTCTCAGAGCTAAAGGAGGAATTACGTACCCAGCGCAAAGAAACTAAAAATCTTGAAAAAAAAGTGGAAGAATTGACAGCTAGACTAATTAATGCAGAGAAGGTCATAAACGAAATGACAGAGATGAAAACCATGTCACGAGAAATACGTGACAAATGCACAAGCTTCAGTAACCGACTCGATCAACTGGAAGAAAGAGTATCAGCGATTGAGGATCAAATGAATGAAATGAAGCGAGAAGAGAAACCAAAAGAAAAAAGAAGAAAAAGAAATGAACAAAGCCTGCAAGAAGTATGGGATTATGTCAAAAGACCAAATCTACGTCTGATTGGGGTGCCTGAAAGTGAGGGGGAAAATGGAACCAAATTGGAAAACACTCTACAGGATATCATCCAGGAGAACTTCCCCAACCTAGCAGGGCAGGCCAACATTCAAATTCAGGAAATACAGAGAACGCCACAAAGATACTCCTCCAGAAGAGCAACTCCAAGACACATAATTGCCAGATTCACCAAAGTTGAAATGAAGGAAAAAATCTTAAGGGCAGCCAGAGAGAAAGGTCGGGTTACCCACAAAGGGAAGCCCATCAGACTGACAGCAGATCTCTCGGCAGAAACTCTACAAGCCAGAAGAGAGTGGGGGCCAATATTCAACGTTCTTAAAGAAAAGAATTTTAAACCCAGAATTTCATATCCAGCCAAACTAAGTTTCATAAGTGAAGGAGAAATAAAATCCTTTACAGATAAGCAAATGCTTAGAGATTTTGTCACCACCAGGCCTGCCTTACAAGAGACCCTGAAGGAAGCCCTAAACATGGAAAGGAACAACCGGTACCAGCCATTGCAAAAACATGCCAAAATGTAAAGACCATCGAGGCTAGGAAGAAACTGCATCAACTAATGAGCAAAATAACCAGTTAATATCATAATGGCAGGATCAAGTTCACACATAACAATATTAACCTTAAATGTAAATGGACTAAATGCTCCAATTAAAAGACACAGACTGGCAAACTGGATAAAGAGTCAAGACCCATCAGTCTGCTGTATTCAGGAGACCCATCTCACATGCAGAGACATACATAGGCTCAAAATAAAGGGATGGAGGAAGATCTACCAAGCAAATGGAGAACAAAAAAAAGCAGGGGTTGCAATCCTAGTCTCTGATAAAACAGACTTTAAACCATCAAAGATCAAAAGAGACAAAGAAGGCCATTACATAATGGTAAAGGGATCAATTCAACAGGAAGAGCTAACTATCCTAAATATATATGCACCCAATACAGGAGCACCCAGATTCATAAAGCAAGTCCTTAGAGACTTACAAAGAGACTTAGACTCCCATACAATAATAATGGGAGACTTCAACACTCCACTGTCAACATTAGACAGATCAACGAGACAGAAAGTTAACAAGGATATCCAGGAATTGAACTCATCTCTGCACCAAGCGGACCTAATAGACATCTATAGAACTCTCCACCCCAAGTCAACAGAATATACATTCTTCTCAGCACCACATCACACTTATTCCAAAATTGACCACATAATTGGAAGTAAAGCACTCCTCAGCAAATGTAAAAGAACAGAAATTATAACAAACTGTCTCTCTGACCACAGTGCAATCAAACTAGAACTCAGGACTAAGAAATTCAATCAAAACCGCTCAACTACATGGAAACTGAACAACCTGCTCCTGAATGACTACTGGGTACATAACGAAATGAAAGCAGAAATAAAGATGTTCTTTGAATCCAATGAGAACAAAGATACAACATACCAGAATCTCTGGGACACATTTAAAGCAGTATGTAGAGGGAAATTTATAGCACTAAGTGCCCACAAGAGAAAGCAGGAAAGATCTAAAATTGACACTCTAACATCACAATTAAAAGAACTAGAGAGGCAAGAGCAAACACATTCAAAAGCTAGCAGAAGGCAAGAAATAACTAAGATCAGAGCAGAACTGAAGGAGATAGAGACACAAAAAACCCTCCAAAAAATCAATGAATCCAGGAGTTGGTTTTTTGAAAAGATCAACAAAATTGACAGACCGCTAGCAAGATTAATAAAGAAGAAAAGAGAGAGGAATCAAATAGACGCAATAAAAAATGATAAAGGGGATATCACCACCGACCCCACAGAAATACAAACTACCATCAGAGAATACTATAAACACCTCTACGCAAATCAACTAGAAAATCTAGAAGAAATGGATAATTTCCTGGACGCGTACACTCTTCCAAGACTAAACCAGGAAGAAGTTGAATCCCTGAATAGACCAATAGCAGCCTCTGAAATTGAGGCAACAATTAATAGCCTGCCCACCAAAAAAAGCCCAGGACCAGATGGATTCACAGCAGAATTCTACCAGAGGTACAAGGAGGAGCTGGTACCATTCCTTCTGAAACTATTCCAATCAATAGAAAAAGAGGGAATCCTCCCTAACTCATTTTATGAGGCCAGCATCATCCTGATACCAAAGCCTGGCAGAGACACAACAAAAAAAGAGAATTTTAGACCAATCTCCCTGATGAACATCGATGCAAAAATCCTCAATAAAATCCTGGCAAACCGGATTCAGCAGCACATCAAAAAGCTTATCCACCATGATCAAGTGGGCTTCATCCCTGGGATGCAAGGCTGGTTCAACATTCGCAAATCAATCAACGTAATCCAGCATATCAACAGAACCAAAGACAAGAACCACATGATTATCTCAATAGATGCAGAAAAGGCTTTTGACAAAATTCAACAGCCCTTCATGCTAAAAACGCTCAACAAATTCGGTATTGATGGAACGTACCTCAAAATAATAAGAGCTATTTATGACAAACCCACAGCTAATATCATACTGAATGGGCAAAAACTGGAAAAGTTCCCTTTGAAAACTGGCACAAGACAGGGATGCCCTCTCTCACCACTCCTATTCAACATAGTGTTGGAAGTTCTGGCTAGGGCAATCAGGCAAGAGAAAGAAATCAAGGGTATTCAGTTAGGAAAAGAGGAAGTCAAATTGTCCCTGTTTGCAGATGACATGATTGTGTATTTAGAAAACCCCATCGTCTCAGCCCAAAATCTTCTTAAGCTGATAAGCAACTTCAGCAAAGTCTCAGGATACAAAATTAATGTGCAAAAATCACAAGCATTCTTATACACCAGTAACAGACAAGCAGAGAGCCAAATCAGGAATGAACTTCCATTCACAATTGCTTCAAAGAGAATAAAATACCTAGGAATCCAACTTACAAGGGATGTAAAGGACCTCTTCAAGGAGAACTACAAACCACTGCTCAGTGAAATCAAAGAGGACACAAACAAATGGAAGAACATACCATGCTCATGGATAGGCAGAATCAATATTGTGAAAATGGCCATACTGCCCAAGGTAATTTATAGATTCAATGCCATCCCCATCAAGCTACCAATGAGTTTCTTCACCGAATTGGAAAAAACTGCTTTAAAGTTCATATGGAACCAAAAAAGAGCCCGTATTGCCAAGACAATCCTAAGTCAAAAGGACAAAGCCGGAGGCGTCACGCTACCTGACTTCAAACTATACTACAAGGCTACAGTAACCAAAACAACATGGTACTGGTACCAAAACAGAGATATAGACCAATGGAACAGAACGGAGCCTTCAGAAATAATGCCACACATCTACAACCATCTGATCTTTGACAAACCTGACAAAAACAAGAAATGGGGAAAGGATTCCCTATTTAATAAATGGTGCTGGGAAAATTGGCTAGCCATAAGTAGAAAGCTGAAACTGGATCCTTTCCTTACTCCTTATACGAAGATTAATTCAAGATGGATTAGAGACTTAAATGTTAGACCTAATACCATAAAAACCCTAGAAGAAAATCTAGGTAGTACCATTCAGGACATAGGCACGGGCAAGGACTTCATGTCTAAAACACCAAAAGCAACGGCAGCAAAAGCCAAAATTGACAAATGGGATCTCATTAAACTAAAGAGCTTCTGCACAGCAAAAGAAACTACCATCAGAGTGAACAGGCAACCTACAGAATGGGAGAAAATTTTTGCAATCTACTCATCTGACAAAGGGCTCATTTCCAGAATCTACAAAGAACTCAAACAAATATACAAGAAAAAAACAAACAACCCCATCCAAAAGTGGGGAAAGGATATGAACAGACATTTCTCAAAAGAAGACATTCATACAGCCAACAGACACATGAAAAAATGCTCATCATCACTGGCCATCAGAGAAATGCAAATCAAAACCACAATGAGATACCATCTCACACCAGTTAGAATGGCAATCATTAAAAAATCAGGAAACAACAGGTGTTGGAGGGGATGTGGAGAAATAGGAACACTTTTACACTGTTGGTGGGATTGTAAACTAGTTCAACCATTATGGAAAACAGTATGGCGATTCCTCAAGGACCTAGAACTAGATGTACCATATGACCCAGCCATCCCACTACTGGGTATATACCCAAAGGATTATAAATTATGCTACTACAAAGACACATGCACACGTATGTTTATTGCGGCACTATTCACAATAGCAAAGACTTGGAATCAACCCAAATGTCCATCAGTGACAGACTGGATTAAGAAAATGTGGCACATATACACCATGGAATACTATGCAGCCATAAAAAAGGATGAGTTTGCGTCCTTTGTAGGGACATGGATGCAGCTGGAAACCATCATTCTTAGCAAACTATCACAAGAAGAGAAAACCAAACACCGCATGTTCTCACTCATAGGTGGGAACTGAACAATGAGATCACTTGGACTCGGGAAGGGGAACATCACACACTGGGGCCTATCATGGGGAGGGGGGAGGGGGGAGGGATTGCATTGGGGAGTTATACATGATATAAATGATGAATTGATGGGTGCTGACGAGTTGATGGGTGCAGCACACCAACATGGCACAAGTATACATATGTAACAAACCTGCACCTTATGCACATGTACCCTAGAACTTAAAGTATAATAAAATTTAAAAAAAACTGTTAGTAAAAACATACATAAAATAATTTGCATCATTCA
>NW_022309575.1:0-3320 GCF_002776525.5 Piliocolobus tephrosceles
TTTTTTTTTTTTTTTTTTTTTTTTTTTTTTTTTTTTTTTTTTTTTTACGAAGGATTAGGCAGAATTTTTATGTAAGAAAAAAGTGATAAAGGAACAGACAAACTCAAACATATTAAAATTTAGGGAATAAAAAGAAAATAGAGTAGGCCGGGTGTGGTGGCTCATGCTTGTAATCTCACCACCTTGGGAGGCTGAGGCAGACGATCACCTGAGGTCAGGAGGTTGAGACCAGCCTGGCCAACATGGCAAAACCCCATCTTTTTGTTGTTTGTTTGTTTGTTTGTTTGTTTGTTTGTTGAGACAGAGTCTCGCATTGTCGCTTGGGCTGGGGTGCTGTGGCAAGATCTTGGCTCACTGCAACCTCCACCTCCCGGGTTCAAGCAATTCTCTTGCCTCAGCCTCCTGAGTAGCTGGGATTACAGGTGCCTCCCACCACGCTCAGCTACTTTTTTTGTATTTTTAGTAGAGACAGGGTTTCACCATGTTGTCCTGGCTGCTCTGGAACTCCTGACCTCGTGATCCACCCACCTTGGCCTCCCAAAGTGCTGGGATTACAGGCATGAGCCATCGTGCCAGGGCTAAAACCCTGTGTTTACTAAAGATACAAACATTAGCTGGGTGTGGTGGTGGGTGCCTATAATCCCAGTTACTCCGGAAGCTAACACAGGAGAATCACTTGAACCCGGGAGGCGGAGGTTGCAGTAAGCAGAGATGGCGCCACTGCACTCCAGCTGGGCCACAGAGCAAGACAGCGTCTCCAAAAAAACAACAACAAAAAACCCCTCAGATATCCAGATAAGAGGATACAGATGTGTCCACTGTCATAAATTCTTCACCATGCTACAAGAGGGGAACTGACATTTTGGTGAATCTTTGTAAATCATCAATTTATCTATCACACTTTTATTTCCCCAGTAGCATTGACAAAGCTAAGTAATACAATTCCATTTGAAATTACCCATAAACAAAACAGACCTTTAAAACTTACTACACTCACTCTGGGGAAGAAATAAATATGAATTTTTAGCAAATAAAATATATCATCTTACCTTGCCTCTTTGGAAGTAATATTTTTATCTTTCAGGCTGTACTGACAAAATGTATCTTATAGTCAATGAAGAACTGAAACTCAAATAAGCGGACAAGCCTTTTCAAGGTAACAAACGCAGGGAGGGGCAGTGCTGACTCCAACACAGACCTTTCTAAGTGTCACGACAGGCCATTCCATCCCTCGGGACACTCATCCTGTTCAGTACAGCGCTCAGTGACCACCTAGGAGGCACTGGCACTGCTCTTTGTCCTCCTGTGCGCCTTAAGTGCATTTTCATATTCAGGTTCTTGCAAATCCTCTCTGGGGTGGGTTTTCCTTGTCCTTTGGGACAGTTTTTCTCTCTTCACAAGTCTGAGACAATCTAGAGAGCAGAAATCATTTCTGCCTTTTCCTCTCAATATCAGCATCCCATTGGCAGACCGTCAATGTGTCTCCGAGGAATAAAAACTCCAGCTGGAGGAATAGTTTTAATGACCTGGCTTTAATGACATTATGTTGTATTGTCCATAATTTTAATGTCCTAAAATTTTAATAACCCTAAGGGGTCACCATTTTAGATGAAACTATACCAGGAGATTCCTCTAAGGCCAAGAGCATCCAGTTGCTCCCCTGAGAGACTCTACCCCCTTCCTCAGGCTGTCCTTGGCAATGAGATGACCCCGGGACTGATACTCACTAGACCCTGCAATAGACATGGCCACAGTGCGTACTCTGGGTCATCCCCAGACAGTTCTAAAATGCCAGGACTAGGAAAAGACAAGAGGGTGGCTGAGGACACAACACCCTGTAAAGTTTTCACAGGGGGACCTGAACCTAAAGACATTTTGGTAATACGTACACTTAGGAAAGATGAAAAGAAGAGAGGTACAAAGATTTTTTTTACAGCAGAGTAAAATGTTTGGAAACAGAAAAATATTTTGGCCAAGGTGGCTCACGCCTGTATTTCCAGCACATTAGGAAGCTGAGGTGGGCAATCAGTTAAGGTCAGGAGTTCGAAACCAACCTAACCAACATGGCAAAACCCTGTCTCTACTAAAAATACAAAAATTAGCTGGACGTGGTGGTGGGTGTCTATAAGCCCAGCTACTTGGGAGGCTGAGGCAGGAGAATCACTTGAACCTGGGAGTCAGAGGTTGCAGTGAGCTGAGACTGCGCCATCGCACTCCAGCCTGGTGACAGGGCCAGACTACATCTCTCTCTCTCTCTCTCTCTCTCTCTCTATATATATATATATATAATACATTTAAAATTATTACATGTAGATAGTATTTGAAGTCTTGGGACTGACTGTAGGTAGAAACCAGAGAAGGCAAGGAAATTTTTTATATTTATATTCATATATAATTATATAAAATTAATATACATAATTATAATGTATAAATATATCATATAGGCTGTGCACAGTGGCTTACACCTGTAATCCCAGCAATTTGGGAGGCCGAGGTGGGCAGATCACCTGAGCTCAGGAGTTCGAGACTAGCCTGACCAACATGGAGAAACCCCATCTCTACTAAAGATACAAAAATTAGCCAGGCGTGGTGGTGCATACCTGTAATCACAGCTACTCAGGAGACTGAGGCAGGAAAATCACTTGAACCCAGGAGGTGGAGGTTGCAGTGAGCCCAGATTGTGTCATTGCACTCCAGCCTGGGCGACAAGGGTTAAACTCCATCTCAAAATAAGTAAATAAACAAATAAATAAATAAAACAAGAAATATATATTTATGTCTAAATATATCATTATAATACATAAATGTGCATATATATACATTTATTATAAATTTATTAATTTATGAAATGTATTTATTTCTGAGACAAGGTCTGGCTCTGTCACCCAGGCTAGAGTGCAGTGGCACTATCATAGCTCATTGGAGCCTTAAACAGATGGCTCAAGCGATCCTCCCATCTCAGCCTCCTGAGTGGCTAGGATTGCATGCACACACCACCATGCATAGCTAATTTTAAAATTTTTTGTAGAGACAGGGTCTTCCTTTTTTGCCTAAGCTGGTCTTGAACTCCTGGGCTCAAGTGATCTTCCTGCCTCAGGCTTCCATTGTGTTAGACGTGGGCCACTGCATCTGTTCTAATGCATTTTGTAAATTTGCGAGCTTATATTATTTAATATTTTTAAGCACTGAATGTGTTGAACAACCAACTTGCAGAATTCCCGAACAATGGATGGTCAGCTGTCATGTCCTGGTTCAAATCGTCCCAGCACACCAAGGCTAGAAACCTTTAAGCTAACTTCCACTTATGTCTCCCGGGGCAG
>NW_022309576.1:0-1023 GCF_002776525.5 Piliocolobus tephrosceles
GAGATCCACACACTGCTTCTCGGCAGAGTTTGCTAAGACTGTTGTCTTGGATTCTGCAAAGTGATGTTTGGGAGCTCATTGACGGCTATGGTGAATAAGGATATATCCTCAGACAGAAAGTGGCAAGAAGCATTCTGAGAAACTGCATTGCTATGTGTGAGTGCAACTCTCAGAGTTGCACGTTTCTCTTCTGCTATCAGTTTGCTAAGAGAGTTTGCGTGGAATCTGCAATGAGATTCTCCTTAGCGCAATGAAGCTTACGGAGACAAAGCAAGTGTCCTCAGAGGAAAACTGGAAAGAAGCTTTCTTAGAAACTTCTCTGTGATGCGTGAATTCATCTCACAGAGTTACACTTATGTTTCATGCAGCAGACCACGAACACTGTCTTTTGGGAAACTGAGAAGTTCTACTCTGGAAGGCTTTGAGTCCTGCGCTGATAAAGGAAATATCATCAGTTAAAAACGGGAAAGAAGCTTTCTGAGAAACTTCTTTGTGATCTGTGAATTGGTCTCACAGAGTTACATCTTTGTCTTCAGGAAGCAGTTCGCTAACACGCTTTTCCTAGAATCTGCAAGGTGATATTTGGGAGCCAAAGGGGGCCTATGGTGAAAAAGGAAATATCATCACATTATAACTCTAGGGAAGCTTTCTGGGAGATTCCTTTCTGATATGTGACTTCACCACACAGAGTTCCACACACTGCTTCTCGGCAGACTTTGCTAAGACTGTTGTCTTGGATTCTGCAAAGTGATATTTGGGAGCTCATTGAAGGCTACGGTGCAAAAGGATGTATCCTCAGACAGAAAGTGGCAAGAAGCATTCAGAGAAACTGCATTGCTATGTGTCAGTGCAACTCTCAGAGTTACACGTTTCTCTTCTGCTATGAGTTTCCTAAGACAGTTTGCTTGGAAGCTCCAATTAGATTCTTCTTAGCGCAAAGAAGCTTACGGTGACAAAGCAACTGTCCACATAGGAAAACTGGAAAGAAGCTTTCTTAGAAACTTCTCTGTGATGTGTCAATTC
>NW_022309577.1:0-4978 GCF_002776525.5 Piliocolobus tephrosceles
TTAGGATATCCATCTTCTCTTGCCCTCAGACATCAGAGCTCCTGATTCTTGGGCCTGAGGACTCTGATACTTACCCCAATGTCCCTGCCCTCCACCCTAGTTCTCAGGCCTTTGGCCTTGGACTGGGAATTTCACCATTAGCTCCCCTGGTTCTCATGCCTTTGAACTTGGACTTGGAAAGCACCAGCTTTCCTAGTTCTCCAGCTTGCAGAGAGCCTACTGTGGAACTCCACACCTTCAAATAATCCCATGAGCCAATTCCCATAATAAACTTCTGATATAGAAATATTTATCAAAGACTGAATACAAAAAGAACGATTTTCCAAATTCTAATAATAATTTTAGCTATGATGAAACACAGGCTACACAAACAACCGATGAGGTAGTAGCTATTTAACTGGCAATAACAACAAAGTGTCTTCAGTGTTCAAGGCTTCGTAGATCCCTATGTTATCCTCAGTCAGATGCTTTGCCTTGAACTATAAAAGATTATATATATATATATATATGCACACACACACATACATGTACACATATATATACACACACATATATATACACACGCAAATATATATACACACATGTGTACATATATACGCACATACTCATAAAGAATTTGCATTTTAAAGAACGGCAGAACCATAGTTGTTCAAAATCAACTATGTAATTCTATATATGATAAATGTCTACTAGAAAGTTCACGTTGAAAATTGCAAACAGGACTTAGAAAAAAAAAAGTTTTTAAAAATTTTATTTTATTTCATTTTAATTCCAGGATACATGTGCAGGACGTTCAGTTTTGTTACATAGGTAAGTGTGTGCCATGGTGGTTTGCTGTACCTATCAACCCATAACCTAGGTATTCAGCCCCACATGCATTAGCTATTTATTCTGATGTACTCCCTCCCCACTCACCACCAGACAGCCTCCAGTGTATGTTGTTCCCCTCCCTGTGTCTATGTTTTCTCATTGTTCATCTGCAACTTATAAGTGAGAACATGTGTATTTGGTTTTCTATTCCTGCATTAGTTTGCTGAGAATAACGGCTTCCAGCTTCATCCATGTCCCTGCAAAAGACATGATCTCATTCCTTTTTATGGCTGCATAGTATTCCATGGTGTATATGTATCACATTTTCTGTATCCAGTCTGTCACTGATGGGCATTTGGGTTGATTCCATGTTTTTGCTATTGCGAATCATGTGGCAATGAACATATGCATGCAAGTATCTTTATAATACAAGAATTTATATTCCTTTGGGTATATACCCAGTAATGGCATTGCTGGGTCAAATGGTATTTCTGATTCTAGGTCTTTGAAAAATCTCCACACTGTCTTCCACAGTGGTTGAAATTACATTCGCTCCAACAGTGTAAAAGTGTTCCTGTTTCCCCACAGTCTCACCAGCATCTGTTGTTTCTTGATTTTTTAATAATCTCCATTCTGACTGGCATGAGATGGCATCTCACTGTGGTTTTGATTTGTATTTCTCTAATGATCAGTAACGTTGGGCTTTTTTTTTCATATGTTTGTTGGTTGCATAAATGTCTTCTTTTGAGAAGTGTCTGTTCATATCCTTTGCCCACTTTTAAAAATATTTTTATTTTCACTTTTTAAGACAGAGTCTTGCTGTGTCACCCAGGGTAGAGTTCAGTGGCACAATCTCGGGTCACTGCAACCTCTGCCTCCCAGATTCAGGAGATTCTTCTGTCTCAGCCTCCTGAGTAGTTGGGATTACAGACACCTGCCACCACATCTGGCTAATTTATTGTATTTTTAGTAGAGACTGAGTTTCACCAGGTTGGCCAGGCTGATCTTGAACTCCTGGCCTCAAGTTATTTGCCCACCTCATCTTCCCAAACTTCTGAGATTACAGGCATGAGCTACTGCACCCAGTTTTTGCCTACTTTTATATGGGGTTGGATTTTTATAGTTTTGGGTTTTACATTTAAATATTTAATCCATTTTCAGTTCATTTTTGTATAAGGTATAAGGAAGGGGTCCAGTTTCAGTTTTCTGCATATGTCTAGCCAGTTTTTCCAGCAGCATTTATTATTAAATAGGGAATCCTTTCCCCATTGCTTGTTTTCATCCAAAATAAAATGGTTGTAGATGTGCAGTCTTATTTCTGATATCTCTATTCCATTCTTTTGTTGTATGTGTCTGTTTTGCACGACTACCATGCTGTTTGGGTTATTGTAGCCTTGTAATATGGTTTGAAGTCAGGTAGCATGATGCCTCCAGCTTTGTTATTTTTGCTTAGGATGGTCCTGGGCATATGGGCTCTTTTTTCATTCCATATGAATTTTGAAGTAGTTTTTTCTAATTTTGTAAAGAATGTCCATGGTAGTTTATGGGAGTAGCATTGAATCTATGAATTAGTTTGGGAACTATGGCCATTTTCATGATACTGATTCTTCTTACCCATGAGCATGGAATGTTTTCCCATTTGTTTGTGTCCTCTCTTATTTCCTTGAGTAGTGGTTTGTAGTTCACCTTGAAGAGGTCCTTCACTCGCCTTGTTAGCTGTATTCCTAGGTATTTTATACTCTTTGTAGCAATCGTAAATGGGAATTCATTTGTCATTTGGCTCTCTTCTTGTCTATTGTTGGTGTATAAGAATGCTTGAGATTTTTGCACACTGATTTTGTATCTTGAGACTTTGCTGAAGTCGCTTGTAGCTTAAGAATCTTTTGGGCTGAGGTGATGGGATTTTATAGATATAGGATCATGTCATATGCAAAAAGAGACAGTTCAACTTCCTCTTTTCCTGTTTGAATATGCTTTATTTCTTTCTCTTGCCTGATTGCCTGGGCCAGAACTTCCAACACTATATTGAATAGGAGTGGTGGTGAGAGAGGGCATCCTTGCCTTGTGCCAATTTCCAAATGGAATGCTTCTAGCTTTTGCCTATTCAATATGATATTGACTGTGGGTTTGTCATAAATGGCTCTTATTATTTTGAGACATGTTCCATCAATACCTACTTTCATGAGAGTTTTTAATATAAAAGAATGTTGAATTTTATCAAAGACCTTTTCTGAGTCAACTGAAATAATCATGGGGTTTTTGTGTTTAATTCTGTTTATGTGGTGAATTACTTTTATTGATTTGCATATGTTGAACCAGCCTTGCACCCAAGGGATGAGGCCGACTTGATCTTGGTGGATAAGCTTTTTGATGTATTGCTGGATTTGGTTTGCCACTACTATATTGAGAATTTTGCATCAAAGTTTATCAGAAATATTAAGCTAAAGTGTAGCAAATGCATTGAAAATAATAAGTGATTAAAAGACTAAATAATATGAATCCTAAGTTTTTTCACAACTGACTTATAGAGTAAAAGCATTGCCAAACTAAATGAGCTTGGCCAAAAACTGTACAGGGTCTGAGAAGTTGTCTCAACTTCCACTACTCATTGTGAGGTGGACCTGTAGTAACTATATTTGATGCAAAATTTCATGTTGATGGAAGCTGAGATGTCCTGCAGTCTCAGAGGGACAGAATTCTGGTGTATCTCCCTTTGGTCTATCAGGAATGAAGATCTAGGCTCTACAGGTTTTGTGAAAATTTACAAGATGTAGGAAATGGGGCAGGATTTAGGCTGTGAGGCAAAGCCTAGAGGTACAAAGAAACAGCTTCTGACCCAGGGCTCAGGAAGTCAGGATAGTTTCAGAGGGGATGGTGGAGTGAGCATAGTACAATCTTTGGAACCATTCCTTCCCCTTATTTGTTCATAGGTCAGATGTGCTCAACCAGGGGGCATCTCGGGTCTGATGAATAGAGTCCTGGGGAGGCAAAGGGGCAATCCTGAGGAAGAGGTTCAATAGGGAGGAAGGAGCCACCATTTTCTCTCCTGAGAAAAATCCTTCTCCCTAGGAAACCATAGGATTTTCCTTGGTCCCAGTGAGAGTTTTCCTGAGTGAAGAGAACAGAGAGAGCAAGAGACTGATGTGTTATCTGTTTCCACCACCTGCAGTGATTCTGAAACCATGGGGGGCAGGAGAATTATCTTCAGAATCATGAGGAATCCAGATGCCATGGTTTCACACAAGACACGGGAGGTTCTTATCTCTGGAGGGTAGGCACTGGTCATTGATTTTTTTTTTTTATTATACTTTAAGTTCTAGGGTACATGTGCATAATGTGCAGGTTTGTTACATATGTATACCTGTGCTATGTTGGTGTGTTGCACCCATCAACTCGTCAGCACCCATCAATTCATCATTTATATCAGGTATAACTCCCCAATGCAATCCCTCCCCCCTCCCCCCTCCCCATGATAGGCCCCAGTGTGTGATGTTCCCCTTCCCGAGTCCAAGTGAACTCATTGTTCAGTTCCCACCTATGAGTGAGAACATGCGGTGTTTGGTTTTCTCTTCTTGTGATAGTTTGCTAAGAATGATGGCTTCCAGCTGCATCCATGCCCCTACAAAGGACGCAAACTCATCCTTTTTTATGGCTGCATAGTATTCCATGGTGTATATGTGCCACATTTTCTTAATCCAGTCTGTCACTGATGGGCATTTGGGTTGATTCCAAGTCTTTGCTATTGTGAATAGTGCCGCAATAAACATACGTGTGCATGTGTCTTTGTAGTAGAATAATTTATAATCCTTTGGGTATATACCCAGTAGTGGGATGGCTGGGTCATATGGTACATCTAGTTCTAGATCCTTGAGGAATTGCCATACTGTTTTCCATAATGGTTGAACTAGTTTACAATTCCACCAACAGTGTAAAAGTGTTCCTATTTCTCCACATCCTCTCCAACACCTGTTGTTTCCTGATTTTTTAATGATTGCCATTCTAACTGGTGTGAGATGGTATCTCATTGTGCTTTTGATTTGCATTTCTCTGATGGCGAGTGATGATGAGCATTTTTTCATGTGTCTGTTGGCTGTATGAATGTCTTCTTTTGAGAAATGTCTGTTCATATCCTTTCCCCACTTTTTGATGGGGTTGTTTGTTTTTTTCT
>NW_022309578.1:0-15277 GCF_002776525.5 Piliocolobus tephrosceles
ATTGATCCCTTTACCATTATGTAATGGCCTTCTTTGTCTCTTTTGATCTTTGATGGTTTAAAGTCTGTTTTATCAGAGACTAGGATTGCAACCCCTGCTTTTTTTTGTTCTCCATTTGCTTGGTAGATCTTCCTCCATCCCTTTATTTTGAGCCTATGTATGTCTCTGCATGTGAGATGGGTCTCCTGAAGACAGCAGACTGATGGGTCTTGACTCTTTATCCAGTTTGCCAGTCTGTGTCTTTTAATTGGAGCATTTAGTCCATTTACATTTAAGGTTAATATTGTTATGTGTGAACTTGATCCTGCCATTATGTTATTAACTGGTTATTTTGCTCATTAGTTGATGCAGTTTCTTCCTAGCCTCGATGGTCTTTACATTTTGGCATGTTTTTGCAATGGCTGGTACCGGTTGTTCCTTTCCATGTTTAGGGCTTCCTTCAGGGTCTCTTGTAAGGCAGGCCTGGTGGTGACAAAATCTCTAAGCATTTGCTTATCTGTAAATAATTTTATTTCTCCTTCACTTATGAAACTTAGTTTGGCTGGATATGAAATTCTGGGTTTAAAATTCTTTTCTTTAAGAACGTTGAATATTGACCCCCACTCTCTTCTGGCTTGTAGAGTTTCTGCTGAGAGATCTGCTGTCAGTCTGATGGGCTTCCCTTTGTGGGTAACCCGACCTTTCTCTCTGGCTGCCCTTAAGATTTTTTCCTGCATTTCAACTTTGGTGAATCTGGCAATTATGTGTCTTGGAGTTGCTCTTCTGGAGGAGTATCTTTGTGGCGTTCTCTGTATTTCCTGAATTTGAATGTTGGCCTGCCCTGCTAGGTTGGGGAAGTTCTCCTGGATGATATCCTGTAGAGTGTTTTCCAATTTGGTGCCATTTTCCCCCTCACTTTCAGGCACCCCAATCAGACGTAGATTTGGTCTTTTTACATAATCCCATACTTCTTGCAGGCTTTGTTCATTTCTTTTTCTTCTTTTTTCTTTTGGTTTCTCTTCTCGCTTCATTTCATTCATTTGATCCTCCATCGCTGATACTCTTTCTTCCAGTTGATCGAGTCGGTTACTGAAGCTTGTGCATTTGTCACGTATTTCTCGTGTCATGGTTTTCATCTCTGTCATTTCGTTTATGACCTTCTCTGCATTAATTAGTCTAGCTGTCAATTCTTCCACTCTTTTTTCAAGATTTTTAGTTTCTTTGCGCTGGGTGCGTAATTCCTCCTTTAGCTCTGAGAGGTTTGATGGACTGAAGCCTTCTTCTCTCATCTCGTCAAAATCATTCTCTGACCAGCTTTGATCCGTTCCTGGCGATGGGCTGTGCTCCTTTGCAGGAGGAGATGCGCTCTTATTTTTTGAATTTCCAGCTTTTCTGCCCTGCTTTTTCCCCATCTTTGTGGTTTTATCTGTCTCTGGTCTTTGATGATGGTGACGTACTGATGGGGTTTTGGTATAGATGTCCTTCCTGTTTGATAGTTTTCCTTCTGACAGTCAGGACCCTCAGCTATAGGTCTGTTGGAGATTGCTTGAGGTCCACTCTAGACCCTGTTTGCCTGGGTATCAGCAGCAGAGGTTGCAGAAGATAGAATATTGCTGAACAGCGAGTGCACCTGTCTGATTCTTGCTTTGGAAGCTTCCTCTCAGGGGTGTACTCCACCCTGTGAGGTGTGGGGTGTCAGACTGCCGCTAGTGGGGGATGTTTCCCAGTTAGGCTACTCAGGGGTCAGGGACCGACTTGAGCAGGCAGACTGCCCCTTCTCAGATCTCAACCTCCGTGTTGGGAGATCCACTGCTCTCTTCAAAGCTGTCAGACAGAGTCGTTCACCTCTCGACAGGCCTCTGCTGCTTTAGCTGAGCCCTGTCCCCAGAGGCGGAGTCTACAGAGACAGGCAGGTTTCCTTGAGCTGCTGTGAGCTCCACCCAGTTCGAGCTTCCCAGCGGCTTTATTTACCTACTTAAGCCTCAGCGATGGTGGGCGCCCCTCCCCCAGCCTCGCTGCTGCCTTGCGGTTAGATTGCCGCAGACTGCTGTGTTAGCAAGGAGGGAGGCTCCCTGGGTGTGGGACCCTCCCCGCCAGGTGTGGGATATAATCTCCGGTGTGCCGGTGTTACAGCGCAGTATTGGGGTGGGAGTTACCCGATTTTCCAGGTGTTGTGTGTCTCAGTTCCCCTGGCTAGGAAAAGGGACTCCCTTCCCCCTCGCGCTTCCCAGGTGAGGCGATGCCTCGCCCTGCTTCAGCTCTCGCTGGTCAGGCTGCAGCAGCTGACCAGCACCGATTGTCCGGCACTCCCGAGTGAGATGACCCCAGTACCTCAGTTGAAAATGCAGAAATCGCCGGTCTTCTGTGTCGCTCGCGCTGGGAGATGGAGACTGAAGCTGTTCCTATTCGGCCATCTTGCCTCAGGGTTTCTCTTGAGGTTCAATAAGATGACTGCAGACCACCAATTTCTTATTTCTTTCCTTTCTTCTTTATTTTGTTTTATTTTATTTACATGCTACTTACACAAACTTAACCCCAAACTCTCCACCAGTTTTGTAACTTTCCTCTCAGTACATTCAGACATATAGACTAACACTAGTCTATTAATTCTGTATTCTTAAAGAAGTATCTTCAGGAGCCTTCTGATGCTTTAATTGGGACTGAGTTGCTATTTAAACCTGCTGCACAGCTGTCATCCTGAAATCTCTCTTCATGAGGATATTCTCAATCTCTCTCATTGGATTCCTTGTTTGCTGAATCTCATGAATTTCCCATTTCTTGGTTTTACTCCTTCATCTTGGTGGACAACATCCTTCAATAATTTTCAGAGAAGGAAGTATGGGGGATGAACTTTTCAAAACCTTGTTTATCTAAAAATGTCTGTATTCATCCTTCACAATGAGTTAATTGTTCGGCTAGGTAATAATTCTAGCTTAGAAGTCACTTTTTTCCCTCAGAACTTTAAAGTCATTGTTCCATTGTATTCTGACTTTTAGAGGTGCTGTTGGGTAATGTAATGACATCCTAATTTTTGAAATTTGTGTAAAACCTGCTTCTCTCTCCTCCTCACCACAACTTCAAAGAGTCCAAGAATTTTTTTTTGTCCTGAAATTTCACAATGATACTACTTGATGGAGGTCTGTTTTCACCCATTACACTAGTCATTTGGTGGATCCTTTCATTCTGTAAATTTTCTTAAAATTTCTTTAATGATTTCCTTCCCTCTGCTTTTTCTCTCTCAAATGCCTATTGTTCTAAAGTTGAATCTATTTTTGTTTTCTGTCTTATATACCACCTCTTTGAACTTTTACTTTCTGGGAGATTTTTTCCAACTTTATTTAAAAAGCCTTCTACTTAGTTGGTCCCTCCATTTCCAAAAGCTTATTATTTTTCTTGTTCTCTGAATTTTTTTAAATATCCTGTTCTTGTTGGGCGGATGCAATACCTTTTCTTATCTCTCTGAATATACAAAGAATTTTAGGAAGTTTACTTATCCCTATAAGTCTTCCTCCAGGTGGCTTTTTTGTCTGTTTTTTAAAGTCTCAGTCTTTCATATTAAATGCTTTCCTCATGTGTCTAATCTTTTTGAGCATGTACAATGTTTTAGTACCTGACTCTTGGAGTTGTTAGGACAAGACAGGGGTAATAATTACACAGCATTGTGAATGTGTTCTATGCGGATGAAGTGTACATTTTAGTTAATGTTATGTTATGTGAATTTCACCTCAATTTTTTAAGGGGCCTGTTTCTGCAAGTTAGACTTTCTGCCATCCCAACCAAAATATCTATTCATATGTTCTTCACTTTATTTATTTATTTATTTATTTATTTATTTATTTATTTATATATTTAGAGACAAAGTCTCACTCTGTTACCCAGGCTGGAGTGCAGTGGCATGATCTCGGCTCACTGCAACCTCTGCCTCCCGGGATCAAGCAATTCTTGTGCCTCAACCTCCTGAGTAGCTGGGATTACAGGCATGAGCCAGAACACCTGGCTAATTTTTGTATTTTTAGTAGGAACGTGGTTTCACCATGTTGGCCAGGCTGGTCTCAAAACTCCTGACCTCAGGCGATCAGCCCGCCTCGGCCTCCCAAAGTTTCGGGATTACAAGCATGCGCCACTGTGTCTGGCCTTTTTCTTTATTTTTAATGGAGAATCCCAAAATTCTTGTTCTGTAAAATAGGAAGTATTTTTATTTCATAGTAAAAGAAATGGTTCACTTTTAGGAGAAACACTGTCAGTTTTTACAACAATAGTCAGAAATATGATCTTGTCTTGGGCATTTGATCTGTGAGTAAGAAGATGAACCTAAGCTGGACATCATTCAGGCCCAATGGATAAAGCTTCACCATCCCCTTTCTGTACCTTCTACATCTTTCATATTCAGGATGACTCTATTCAAGGGGTTCTGAAGGGCTAGGATGATCCAGAAGCACTGAAAAGTTATTTATCATGAAAGAAAGATTTGACTGTACCCAGAGCTATTGTAGGCAGCAGACCATACCATACGTGTTAGAAATATTTCCAACATGGCTTAAAACTAAAAGAGTTTCTCAGGCCGGGTGTAATCCCAACACTTTCAGAGGCCAAGATAGGAGGATCTCTTGAGGCCAGGAGTTCAAGACCAGCCTGCCCAACATGGTGAAACCCTGTCTCTACTAAAAATACAAAAAAAAAAAAAAAAAACAGCCAGATTATGCCTGTAATCCCAGCACTTTGGGAGGCTGAAGCGGTTGGATCACTTGAGGTCAGGAGTTTGAGACCAACCTGGTCAACATGGTGAAACCCCGTCTCTACTAAAAATACAAAAAGTAGCCGGGCATGGTGATGGGTACCTGTAATCCCAGCTACTCAGGAGGCTGAGGCACGAGAATCACTTGAACCTGGGAGGCAGAGATTGCAGTGAGCCAAAATTGCACCACTGCACTCCAGCCTGAGAGGCACAGTGAGACTTGGTTTGGTCTCAAAACAAACAAAAAAAAGGTGGGGGAGGGTTCTGGCCTAATTCCCACCTAACCTGACATTTAAATTTGTTTACATACTTCGGCTTCCAAGTGTTCTGGTTACAAGATATTTTCCTGTGTACTGGAATCCTTAATAGAGTAAAAAATACTTTTTTGAGGCCTGTAAGCTTCCTTTCTGCTTCTCAAGAAGTTGTGGTAAGTGAGAGAGTTCAAGTCCTGGCTCTACTACTAGTTAGGTGGTGACCAAATATCAAGTCACTTACCCTTCTCAGCCTCAGCTTCTACACCTGTAAAATGGGGATGATAACCAGGCAGAGTTGGTGTGAAGAGTTAATAGAATACTATGCCAAAGGACTGTACAAATGTCAGAGATTTTTATTACCTACTCCAGCGCTTTACAAATAGTAGGTGTTAAGTTAATGTTTGTTTAATTGAATTATATAATGATCTTGGGAATATAAAGCTAATTTTACTTTGCATTGATTGAATTAAACCAGGCTATTTCTCTAGGAAATTATGTTTCAGGGAACAAATTAAATCTCTGGTATGCTAGAATTTTTGGAGTAAGTTATGTTATAACAGAGTTATGCTGTATTTACTGCAAATGCTACTAATGAGATATGCTAACGGGAAGGAAATTATGTGTTCTTTTTCCAAAAGAAAAAATGAAACTTTCTCCCACAACTAGAACCATTTTGTAAGCCACATGTTTGTGTTTGCAGAACTCCCTAAAAATGTGAAAAAGTTCATGCATCCCAGCAGGTGAGAAGTTTATTTCTTTTCCCTGACAGGTATATTAATCACTATTATTATCAGCTCAGTAAGTCCTTGACCTCATAGGGAGATGTGTGCAGCTGCTGGCTTTGGAGAGGGAAATATATGTTGGAGCAAAGTGTTGATATCCACTGCTTTACTGCCTAATAAGGAAATCCAGCATCTGTCCAGAAGGTAGAATTTCAGGATCCCAGATGAGGCAGCCATGGTACCTAAAATGCCCATCATTAGTGTCATGTGCCTCCATGTGAAGAGACCACCAAACAGGCTTTGTGTGAGCAACATGGCTGTTTATCTCACCTGGGTGCAAGTAGGCTGGGTCTGAAAAAGAAGTTAGCGAAGGGAGATAAGGGTGGGGCCATTTTATAGGATTTGGGTAGGTAAAGGAAAATTCCAGTCAAAGGGGGGTTGTTCTCTGGCAGGCAGGAGTGGGAGTCACAAGGTGCTCAGTGGCGGAGCTTTTTGAGCCAGGATGAGCCAGGCACAAGATAATGTCATTGCTTAAGGCAAGGACCGGCCATTTTCACTTCTTTTGTGGTGGAATGTCATCAGTTAAGGCAGGGCAAGGCAAGGCATTTTCACTTCTTTTGTGATTCTTCAGTTACTTCAGGCCATCTGGGCGTATATGTACAAATCACAGGGGATGCAATGGCTTGACTTGGGCTCAGAGGCCTGACAATTAGAATTATTCCTTGGGGTTTAATAGAGTCTTTAGAAATGCCCTACTAAAATGTAGATGTTGTCAAATGCTACATTAACACAGATATCTTTAAAAACTGGTGCATGATCATGGCAGATACCAAGGGAATAGGATCTTGGATCACAGACAAAAAGACAGAAGAAATTTCAGCTCTGGGGACGCCAAGATCAGATACGTTATTTGAGAAACCTAAGATGTGAGGAGAGCTTTGGGTATCCCAAGGAGCTAAAGTTAATGGAAATGGAGGCAACAATCATCCAAGGCCGTATCACAAGCCTCCTTAACCCAGGATTCCTCATGTAATTCATTTAAAACATAATCAATTTGCAGTTATGAAATAACAGGTGATAGAACTAGCAAAAGGAAAGGCAATTTTTTTAGAGGCAAAGTCTCTGTTGCCCAGGCTAGGGTACAATGGTGCAATCACAGCTCACTACAGCCTTGGACTCCTGGACTCAAGTGATGTTCCCACCACAGCCTACTGAGGACCTGGGACACAGGCACCATGGCTGGCTAAATTTTTGATTTTGTAGAGACAGGGTCTCACCATGTTGCCCAGACTGGTCAACATAGGTTGCTTCTGGCTGCAAGTGATCCCCCCAGCCTCAGCCTCCCAGAGTACGACAATTACAGGTGTGAGCCACCACACACAGCCAAAAAAGTATTTAAACCCAACTATTTATTAGGCATCTATCAACAGGAGACTGGCATTACTCAATGGAGTATGTGACCTTCACCCTACAGGATCATATAACTCTTGAAGAATCTCTTCCCTCCCATTTTTTCTTACTACTATCTCTCCTCCCTCTGAACAAGAAACTCAATAAAAATTTCATTTCCAATTTTGTATGCCTATTGCTCTCTCTCTTATGAAATTACTGACAAGTCAGAAGTGGTCAAAGATTGACCAGAAGTATCAATAAGAGATGTGCAGATAGATAGCAGGTATGAAAAATGAAAAATTCACAAGCCAAATACAAGTACATACAAGTATCTACTTGTACATAATTACAAGTAGATAATTAACCTCCTACAGAGAGGAGTTGTGAACAATAGTTACTCAATAATAATTCAACATTGCCAAACTCTGAGTTTGATGTTCTGCAATGGGCATCCAAAATCAAGTTAGGAAGAAAAGCAGGGAAATGTCTTAACCAGAAGGACAAATTGCAGAAGGGTGATTTTCACTTCTGCTTCAGAATTATTTGCTTTCTCCAAATTAAAATGGAATATACCCCCTCTTAACATATATTTATATCCAAGAAGGCTATAATACTGGAAATGGAAGAATTCCTGACTAGAAGGCAAAATTAATTTCTAGACTTCGTTTTCATGTTAATGTAGTTGACAAATGTAGTAAAAGCAAGGGACTTTTAAAAATTATGCTGTGTTTTGGAATTGTAAACAGCTTTAGCAAGAGGAGTTTAGAAATAAGGACAAATGAACCCCCAGTGAATACCAAGCAGACAGTTCAGAATGAGATCAGCTGTTGCCACAGATGTAAGTAGACATAACTGGGTCTTTACACCTTTTATCGGCAGGTGTATTTGTTTGGTTTCAGACAGCAATGGGTACAGAAATCTAAAAGCAGACTTGTTAGTCTATCACACCTTCCTCTAAACTGTATTATGTACTTTCCCATATTATTTCATATAAATGTATTCATTAAACCTAAGAAAATCTTTTTTGGCGGTAGAAATCAAAGTGTCATTTATCCTCAAATAGCTCAAATTTAGAGTGTTTAAAATATATTTAATATTTCAGGCCTAGGCCAGGCACAGTGGCTCATGCCAGTAATCCTAACACTTTGAGAGGTTGAGGTGGGTGGATCACTTGAGCTCAGGAGTTTGAGACCAGCCTGGCCAACATGGTGAAACGCTGTCTCTACAGAAAATTCAAAAATTAGCTAGGCATGGTGGTGCGCACCTGTAGTCCCAGCTACTTGGGAGGATGAGGTGAGAGGAACACTTGAGCCTCGGAGGCAGAAGTTGCAGTGAGCCGAGATCATGCCACTGCACTCCAGCCTGGGTAACAGAGTGAGACCTTGTCTAAAAAATACATATGTGTGTGTATATATATATTTATATACATATAATATATATGTAAAATATGTAATATATAAGTATATATTATATATTATATATATTTTTTCAGGTCTAGTTACAGTCAGACTTCATCTTTCATATATTCAAGCATTCATTCCTTCAACACACATGCATTTGTTAAAGTAACTCTCATATTGATTATGAGCATGTATCAGAGTTTTATTCCAAACTTGTATCAAAATAAGAAACATTTTCAAAAGTGCAATTCAAAGAATCCTTCTTACAAACACTTTTTACAGGGAAAAAATCAGCAGATAAATTATTAAACTAGATTTTTTTAAGAAGGAAAATAATATCTAGTTAAGGATGATAGCCTCTTTGCCTTATTGGTTAAAGGTCTCAGACTAGTTTCAAGAGTAATAATCAGTCAAGTGGGTTTCTCGAGATGGTCTTTTAAGCTCATTACTCTCTTAGAAAATTGCTCAAGTATTTTATCAGGAAAAGAATTATTTCCCAAGGAAAAGCAGCTAGTCATATCAGACCACAAAGTTCTGCCCCCACAAAGGTTTGGGACCCCTTTATTTCTCGCATTTATTGGGGGCTGCTTATGCCATGCTAAGGAACTCAAGCTTTACCTTCTAGGCAATGGAAAACTATTGACAGGGTTTAAGCAGGCATATGCCCTGATCAAATTTGTATTTTTGAAATAACATTTTCTCCACTATTTAGTATTGACTGAAGTGGATGAGGCTGGAATTCCAGAAATAGGATGGCCTTAACTTTTGAAAATCAATCAGTGTAATTCACCATATTCATGAAATAAATAGTATGATCATTTTATAGATGAATAAAAAGTACTTGGCAAAATTCATTACCCATTCATGATTTTTAATGAAACAAAACTCAGCAACTAAGAATAGAAAAGAACTTCCTCAATCTGATAGAGGGTGTCATAAAAAAAATCATAGCTACCCCCATAAATGATGGTGAAATACTAAACACCTTCTCTCTAAGATGGGGAGAAAGGCAAAGATGTCCACTCTCATGCCTTCCAATCAACATTGCACTGGCACTCGTACCCCGTACAAGAAAACAACAAAAAGTTAAAAGGCATACATATTGGTGAAAGAAGTAAATAGTGTCTTTGGCAGATGACATGACATAATTGTTTATGTAATAAATTTTAAGGACCCTACAAAGCAATTACTGGAAATAATAAGTAGCTTTAACAAGATTGCAGGGCATAAAGGCAGTATGCAATTACAAAAGCAATTACAAATTAAATTTTTAAACAATTCAATTTATAATAGTGTTTGAAAATCTAAAATACTCAGAAATAAACTGGACAAATGATGTGTAAGACCTCTACACTGAAAACTATAAAATATTGCTAAGAGCAATTTTTAAAAATCTAAATAAATGGAAAGTTCTATCATGTTTATGGATCAGAGAACTCTATAATGTTAAGTTATCAATTCTCCTTACATTGATCTATAGAGTCAATGTAATCCAAGCTAAATCTAAAAATCTAAAATGTATACAGATACACAAAGGACTAGAAGAGCCAAAATAATCTTGAAAAAGAAAAGTAAGTTAAAAACTTGCATTAACTAACCTCAAGGGTTACTACAGAACAACAGCAATCAAGACAGTGTGATATTGTCATAAGGAAAGACAAATAAATTAATTTAAACTAGAGAATCCAGAAATATATCCTATTTTTTTTTTGTTTTTTTTTTTTTTGAGACAGGGTCTCACTCTGTCACCCAGGCTGGAGTGCAGTGGCACGATCTCAGATCACTGCAACCTGTGCCTCCTAGGTTCAAACGATTCTCCTGCCTCAGCCTCCCGAGTAGCTGGGATTACAGGCACGCACCACCATACCTGGCTAATTTTTGTATTTGGGGTAGAGACGGGGTTTCACCATGTTGCCCAGGCTGGTCTTGAATTCCTGGCCTTGAGTTATCCTCCCACCTTGGCCTCCCAAAGTGCTGGGATTACAGTCATGAGCCACCGTGCACAGCCCAGAAATATATTCATCCTTATATGATCAATTTATTTTTGACAAAGGCACAAAAGTAATTACACGGGGAAAGGAAATAGTGCTGAAGCAAGAATCCATCATATGGCGGGGGAAATGAAACCGGACCTTACCTCATACCAGCCAAACACAAAACTTAATTTGAGCAGGATTATACAACTAAACAAAAAAGCTAAAACAATAAAGCTTCAAGAAGAAAATATAGAAGAGTATCTTTTCAAGCTAGAAGCAGGCAAAAATTTATTGGACAAGACACAGAAAGCAATAACCATAAAGAAGAATTTGACAAATTAGACTTCATCACATTAAACACTTTAGCTCATCATAAGACAACATTAATAACATGAATAAGTAAGCCATAGAATGGTAGAAAATATTCATAAAGCATATACATGACAAAGGACTTATATCCAAAATATATAAAGAACTACTAAAACTCATGATGAAAAGTCCAACAATCCTATTTAAAAGTAGGCAAAAGGCTTAAACGGCCACTCCCCAAAAGAATATAACAACTAGCCAATAAACATAATTAAAGGTGCTCAATATCATTAATTCATCAGAAAAATGCAATTTAAACTATGATGAGAAGACACTGCACATTCACTGAATAGCCAAAAACAAAAAAGACTGAAAACTCCACTATGAGCAAGGATGTAAAACAACTAGAATTTTCACACGTTGTTAGTAGAATAAACTTCTATCCTATGACCAAACGGTTTTCCTCCTAGGTATTTACCTAAGAGAACTGAAAATACATATCTACACACACAAAAATACAACTTGTATAAAAACGTTCTTGGCAGCTTTATTCCAAATAGCCAAAAACAACTGGAAAAAGTGTTAAATGTCCATCCACAGAATCATGGATAAACAAATTACCATATATTTGACACAATGGAATACTACTCAGCAAAAAACAACAACAAAACAGAAAAGAAAAAGAATAATTTGCTGATATACACTACAACATAGATAACTCTTACAAAAGGCTGAATGAATGAAGCTGGATACCAGAGAGTGTATACTATATGACTCCATTCATATGAAGTTCTTGAAGAGGCAAAACCAGTCTGATGAAAAAAAGGACAAGTTATTACCTTTATTGGGAGAACTGAGAGGAGAGAATGACCAAGAAGGAGCATAAGGGAGCTTTGTGGGGTGATGAAAATGTGTTGTATTTTGATAGGGATGTGGGCAATGCCAGTGTATTCATTTGTCAAAAATCAGCAAATTCATCACTTAAGAATTTGTATTTTACTCTATGTAACTATTACTTTTAAAAAAGACATTGAATGTTAGCTAGTAGATTTGCTTTTTGCAGTGGTGTGGGTTAACAATTCTGAAAATACTTCATGTGCATTCTAGGCTCATGCAAATGAAGAAACAACATGAGTAAAATGGCAGGTGTCTCACTGTTGGATAAGGTAATTAGAACTATGAAGAGTAGGAAGAAGATGAGAAGGTACCCTGTAGTGTTTGGATTGGAAATGGATATATTGGTATAACACATGGTTTTTAATAGAGAAAGATATGGAAATAAAGATGTGTGTGTATGGCAGGTATTTCCATATCAGTAGCAGTTATCACTTAGAGCACACAGATCTTGGTTTCTAGTTACCATTTTCCATCAAAGGAAGCTAGTCAGATTGGAGAAAAGGCTGTTTCCAAGACACAGAAAGTACAAAGTAAGCTAGAACAACATTTTGTACCTGAAAGTAAGGAAGTACAGTCAGCCCTCTGTATCCACAGGTTCCAAATCCACAGATTCAACCAACTGAATTGACCAACAGGTCAAAAATAGTTTTAAAAATAAAATAAAAATAACACAGTAACAAATACAAATATAAAGAATAATACAGTATAACAATCGTCTACATAGCAAAACTGTATTAGGTAATGTAAGAGATGATTTAAAGTATGCAGGAAGGTGTGCATAGGTTATATACAAATACTACATCATTTTATATAAAGGACTTGAGCATCTGAAGACTTTGGTCTTGAGGGATAACTGTACTCAAAGAATAGTGGGGAAATAGCATAAGGATACAGGAGTCAACTTGAAGAGATGTTCACATTGAGCAAATCTGAGATGATCTGGCTATCAAAATAAACAGTGATAATAATGGATTATAACCAATTGGATAAAATTAAGTCCATGAGTCCAAAATGATATAAATAAAAAGAATGAAAATATTAATAAATAGGTGACCATATGTATTTAATTTATATAAATTAACGTGTTTGTATATATGAAGAAATCTCTTCTTTATAATGAATATAGAAAGAACAATACTTAGGAAAGTATTACTCAATGATAACACCAGTGGATGAAAGTTGGAAAAGGAACAAGATATTTACATGATCTCAAAGTGGCTCCCCACAAATTGCTTCTTAATCATGAAGAGAAAAAATCTCTAATGTGATTTCACATTAGAGAAACCCAGCAAACACCAACTTAACTAAATAATCAAAATTACCAATACTAAGACAAACCGATATCATATGCCCTGATATAAAGCACTGAATAAGACTCAATATCACTTCTGTAGTATTCCTGTCCCAAATGTGTAATTTGTATACAATCACGAGGAAGCATCAGACAAACACAAACTGAGGACATTCTATAAAATAACTAATCTGCAATCTTCAAAAATATCCCAGATGAAGAGTGACAAAAAAGGCCAACTGATCCAAATTAAGGGAAACGCAAAGACATGACAACTAAATTTAATATGTGATCATCAATTAGATCGACTAAGAACAATAATTAGCTATAAATCATATTATTGGGACAATTGACAAAATTTGAATATGAACTATGGATAATGAAATAACACTGTTATCAATGTTAAATTTCCTAATTTTGAGAAGTATACTGTGGTCATATAAAAAGTATCCCTTTTTTTAGGAAATAAACACTACTTTATTTAGGAGTAAGGAGCCATGATGTCTCCAACTGACATATAGCTCAAAGAAGTGTGTATATATACATAAATATCTATGAGAAAATGATAAAGCAAAGAAGGCAACGTATAAACAATTGGTAAATTTGGGTGAAGGTTATATGGAAGGTTCTTGAATTTTCTTGCAACATTTCTGTCAGTTTGAAATTTTGTCAAAATAAAAAAAAAATCCACCATATTCATTAATCAGTTAGTGAATAAAAAATAGGAGTTCAGACTAGTCAGGAAACCATAAAATATTTGTCTAACTGTTCATGTTCTTTGCTCAATTTTTAATGGGGTTATTTGTGTGGTGCTTTTTGCTGAGTTCTTTGAGCTCCTTATAAATTATAGATATTAATACCCTGTGTCAGGTATATGGTTTTCAAATATTTTCTCCCATACTTCAGGTTGTCTGTTCACTCTGGTAATTATTTCTTTTGCTCTGCAGAAGCTATTTAGTGAATTAAGTTCCATTTGTCTATTTTTGTTTTTGTTGCTTGTGCCTTTGAGGTCTTAGTCATGAATTATTTGCCAGACCAATGCCCAGGAGAGTTTTCCCTAAGTTTTCTCCTAGTATTTTTATATTTTCAGGTCTTGCATTTAAATTTTTAATCCATCTTCAGTTGATTTTTATATATGGTAAGAGATAAGGGTCCGAGTTCATTATTTTGCATGTGGCAATCCAATTTTCTCATTTATTGAAAAGGGTGTCCTTTCCCTAGTGTATGTTTTTGTCAACTTTGTCAAAGTTTATGAATAGACACTTCAAAAGAAGACATACAAATGGCCAACAAACTATGAAAAAATGTTTAATATCACTGATCATCTGAAAAACGCAAATTAAAACTACAATGAGATATCATCATACACCAGTATGAATGGCTATTATTAAAAAGTCAAAAATAACATATTGGTGAGGAAATGCAAAGAAAATGCTTATACACTGTTGGTGGGAATGTAAATTAGTACAACCTCTATGGAAAACAGTATGGAAATTTCACAAAGAACTAAAAATAAAACTACAATTCAATCCAGAATCCCACTGCTGGGCATCTACCCAAAGGAAAAGAAATCATAATATCAAAAAGATACCTACACTTGTATGTTTATAACAGCACTATTCACAATAGCAAAGAAATGGAATTCACTGATGGACCTTCCTAAGGGTCCATCAGTGAATGACTGGATTAAGAAACTGTCATATGTATGCACAATGGAATACTATTCAGCCATAAAAAAGTATGAAATCATGTCTTTTGTAGCAACATGGATGGAACCAGAGGCCATTATCTTAAGTGAAATAATTCAGAAACAGAGAGTCAAATACCACATGTTCTTACTTACAAGTGGGACCTAAATAATGTGTACGCACAGACATCAAGTATGGAAAAATAGACATTGGAGACTTGGAAGCATGGGAGGGTGGATGGGGGTGAGGATGAGAAATTACTTAATGAGTGCTATGTACATTAAGGTGATGGTTACAGACTAAAAGCCCAGACTTCACCATTATGTAGTATCTCCATATAACAAAACTGCACTTGTACCCCTTAAATTTATATTTTAAAAAATCTGGTATAACTGGAAAACAGTGTGACTCATTTAGGGCTCCAGCAGAAAATAAGATGACATATATGAATTGGGAAAACTAAACTAATAAAGGGAAATTAATAAAGGGATTATTAACAAAGTTGTGAAAAGCTCCATTACTATTCCAGGCCACAACTTGAAGCAAGAGAGGCTCTGTAAAAAGGGCCTGTGCTGAAGTCTTAGGTTTCTATTGCTGTGAAAGAAGGAAGGGAAGGGAAGGGGAGGGGAGGGGA
>NW_022309580.1:0-1866 GCF_002776525.5 Piliocolobus tephrosceles
TATAATAATAATGATATTAAAAATATTTTTAAAGCTGATATGAGCCACAGTTAATTAATTTTTTACTCGGAACAATTACAATTTTAGGAAATATTATTATACTGGGAATTGACATTTTTAGCAGTATATATGTGTATTATTTTCATTGTCTTTTATTGATTGTAACATATAATAAATAAAGTTTTGTTTAAAAAAAAAAAAACATTGTTATCATATGTAATGAATTGTTTTATTGCACACAAAATTAATGTTTGATTAATTTTTGCGTTATGTATTTATTATTTTTTTAAAATTGTCATGTATTAATATACTTTGCATTTATTTTTAATTTTAATTAAAATGTAAATGACTTATGGATATTATAAAAATATTGTAGACGATAAGCACTTTTGGGAATGAATAGGATTGTATTAAATATATACAAAGTAATACGCACCTTTAATCATCTGATAAACATAAATGTGTTTGCAAGGGCTATAATAAAATCTCACAAATAAAGAATAATGAAAGTTTTTGTAATTTGTGACTATTAATTATCACTTTTCTTTAAACACTAAATATTACACTTATGTTGGTATTAAATTATATGCATATTTTATGTAGGGTGTATAAGTTTTTTTTGTTTTTTTTTTATACATTCAATAAATGAAAAGCACCAAACAAAATGATTAATTTTTTTCTTTTTGTAATATAAATAAACAAATTTTAACATGTTTATATTATTAAAATGCTTTTTATTAAAATTTTTGTTTTTATCATTTTAATACAATTCTCCCAATTTTACTGCGAGGTAATAATAGTACTACTTCGATTAACCCATGTAAATATATATATATATATATATATATATGTACTTTTTTTTTAAATATGAATACTATTCATGATGAAAACTGATTTAAAACGCTTGCTTATTTTTTAGGTAACATATCATGAAAATCAGACATCTAATGACAAAGTTTACGAAAAAATAATTGAAATTAATACAGTGTTTGAAACGATTGAAGAATTAAATCAATCCCTAGTACAAAGTAACAGTGTGGAATTACTTGATCCAGAAGAGTTATTAAATGAAACGAGTTTATCTAATAAAACATTATTATTTACAACACAAGCATCAATGCAATTGGAACAGATTTCGAGGATTTTAAAAAATATAGCTTATAATTTAAGAATTGTTAATAGACGTTTTGAAAAAAAAATGGCTCAGTTATTTACTAAACGAATTAAGAATAAAAAAGCATTGAAAAAGATTAACTCTGATATGGTATTGATTTTGAAGGAATACAATAAAAATCTGTTAAGTATTATACCTAATTATTTGAAATATATCAATATGTATGCATTAGTTATGTTTCTACAATTAATTATTGACTCTATAGTTACGAAAATGTTTATTAATGGTGTTTTCATTGAGTCTACTGTAAATTATTCCTTATGTATATGTATCTCAATCGAACAATAAAAAAAAAAACATAAAAACATATGTTTATACTACTATTAATTAACATGTTTGATATTATACAAACATATTTAATTATAATTGTAAATAATATGTGCTTATATTTTTAAAATAAAAGAGTTTGTTTGATTAGTATAAAGTATATGTCTCAAGTTTGCAACATATGTATATGCATTAATATTTTTTTATACAAGTTTGTATACAATTTTCGAATAAAGGTAACTAAATATGCCTTTTCTTTTATATGTTTTTTTTAATTATTGTATATATTTTAATGTTTTTGTACCAAACATACATTAAAAAAAAAATTTACATGTTCCTATATTCTGCTTAATATCATAAATAAAATTTATATATTTAAAAAAAAAATGTTGAAAATTAGCGTTACAAAATAATTTTCAATATAA
>NW_022309581.1:0-5144 GCF_002776525.5 Piliocolobus tephrosceles
ATATATAATTTTCTTTTAAAGAGCCTCTCCCTGATATTTCAGTTGAGATAAATGGTGTCAGAAGTGGGACCTGAAAAGCAGTCACTGTTGGAAGGAAACCGTGGCTCTTAGAACTGGGGATTCCCACCTGCGCTGCTCACTCCTGCCTCTTGCCTTTTCTGCCCTGCTGTATCTTCTCTCAGGCCAGGCCTCCCTCTTTTTAGGTAAAAGCTCTCCACTTTATTCAGGATTTGGTTTGGTTATAAGGTTGCCTTAATAAAAGCCCTTACATTCCTCTTAGGATCAAAACAGAAAAACAAGTGTCTTCTGGTTTCTACAGAACTCAGATTCTGTCTGCAAGGTGTGTCTTTTCTGGTAACCTCACTGTTGATCACTGCTCCTAGCTGAATATTTCATTTGATCTACACGCCTGGGTCAAAATTTTTTGCAAATCCTGATTATAGTTTGGTTACACGCATGACTTGGCCATTTTCCCTTTTTTGTTTCTAAAAATCTTCCAAGAACAAAAATAAACATTCTAAATGGTGGACACAGGGTGGCTAATGAAAAACCACTGGGTTTCACGTTGAATTCATAATTGGAAAAAATATGTACTAGGAGATACAAAGAAAAAACTTTTTTAAAGCTGCTGGGCCAGTCACCACCATCTAAAAACACTGGTCAAACTCCTAACATTCTCTGACAGGATGTACAGAATTTCCTTTGCTCTAAAGATATTAATAAGAAACAGAATGGGATTCTTAAATATTAAGACATGCCAAGCTTTCTGGGACTCCAGCCACCTACATATTATAGCCCATTCTCATGCACATTTTTTTAACTGGTGGACAAATTACATCAAGAAAAATTAAGAGCTCACATTATCATTATTCAAACAGTCTCTTCAAAAAAGAAAAAGCCTTCAACTATACAGCTAATGTGGAGAGCCTCTAAGTTCTCTATTTTTTTTCTGCTTACTTTGAATCTGCTGACTTTTCTAAAGGGTTTGAGATAAAACTCACAGCTTTAGCATTCCAGTCAATACTTTTTGTAATTATTATAAGAAAGAGGAGGGGGATGTGGTAGCTCACACTTGTAAATCCAGCACTTTGGGAGGCTGAGGCAGGAGGATTGCTTGAACCTGGGAGTTTGAGACCAGCCTGGGCAACATAGTGAGACTCCATCTCTACAAAAAATAAACAAAAAATTAGCCAGGTGCGGTGGTGCACAGCTACTTGGGAGGCTGAGGTGGGAGGATCAGGTGGAGGTTGCAGTGAGCTGAGATTGCAGCACTGCATTCTAGCCTGAGCAACAACAGATTGAGACCCTGTCTCGAAAAAAAATGAATAAAAATAAATAAAGGTTACATCCATGTAACCTTTTTAAAAAAACTTTTTTTTTTTTTTCCTTTGAGACAAGGTCTGGCTCTATTGCCCAGGCTGGAGTGCAGTGGAGTTTAGGACATTCACAAAGTGGCATCTGCACAACTTTTTTTTTTTTTTTTGGAGACAGAGTCTGGCTATCGCCCAGGCTGGAGTGCAGTGGTACCATCTCGGCTCACTGCAAACTCCACCTCCCGGGTTTACGCCAATCTTCTGCCTCAGCCTCCCAAGTAGCTGGGACTACAGGCACCCACCACCTCGCCCAGCTAGATTTTTTGTATTTTTTAGTAGAGACGGGGTTTCACCGTGTTAGCCAGCATGGTCTCGATCTCCTGACCTCATGATCCACCCGTCTCGGCCTCCCAAAGTGCTGGGATTACAGGCTTGAGCCACCACACCCGGCCTGCACAACTTTGTAAATGTCCTAAATGCATGGAAGTGTACACCTTGAAATGGTGACTTGTTTTTTTTTTTTTTTTTGAGATGGAATCTCGCTCTGTTGCCCCAGCTGGAATGGAGTGGCACAATCTCTGCTCACTGCAACCTCTGCCTCCTGGGTTCAAGCGATTCTCCTGCCTCAGCCTCCTGAGTAGCTGGGATTATAGGTGCCCACCACCATGCCCGACTAATTTTTGTATTTTTTGGTAGAGACCAGGTTTTGCCATGTTGCCCAGGCTGGTCTCAAACTCCTGACCTCAGGTGATCCGCCCCCCTCGGCCTCCCAAAGTGCTGGGATTACTGGCATGAGCCACCACACTTGGCCAAAAACTAATTTTTTAATATTTATAATTTTATTATTTTAAAAAATATGGAAGGCTTCACGAATTTGCATGTCATCCTTGCGCAAGGGCCCTGCTAACTCCTCTGTGTCACTCCAATTTTAGTGTCCGTGCTGCCGCAGCCAGTGCTGTGTAACTATCTCTGGCTTGCTTTCAAAGTCTTTTGATTATCACTTCAGTGAAACAAACGACTATTATTTCACAGTGACCTATGATCACGTTTCGTTCAATTGTTTTAAACCTTTTGACATCTTTAGCAGCTTCTCCAAGAACAAAATTCTAAATTAAGTTTTTCTGACCTAGGCTTAACTTTGGGATTTTCTAGTTGGGCCCTAGGAGAGCCTTAAAAACTTATCTCTCATTTTGTAGAGGCATTAAATGACTAGGCTTATTTAGTAAATTATGTGAGAGACACTATCAAATAATCAATTATATTAGACGTTCTTTCAGTTACATTTATGTTATTAATACAAATGTTTCATGGCTGAGCGTGGGGGCTCACACCTGTAATTCCAGCATTTGGGGAGGCTGAAGCGGGTGGATCACTTGAGGTCAGGAGTTCAAGACCAGCCTGGCCAACATGGTGAAACCCCATCTCTACTAAAAATACAAAAATTAGCCAGGCTTGGTGGCAGGTGCCTGTAATCCCGGCTATTCAGGAGACTGAGGCAGGAAAATCACTTTAACCCGGGAGGCGGAGGTTGCAGTGAACCGAGATCGCGCCACTGCACTCCAGCCTGGGTGACAGAGCGAGACTCCGTCTCAAAAATAAATAAATAAATAATGTTTCAAAATTGTATAAAACTTAAAATCTAATATCATTAGTCATAATTTTAGCTGTGATAGTAAATCTTCTTTAAAGTTATATTTATGTAAATATATTAATGTGAATATCCTACAAATTATGTACAGTTTATCAGTCTGATGGTCCACAGGAACTGCAGAGATTCGCCGTTCCACACTCTTCATTTACAGCGATCTGCACTGTTGAGAGGCTCCAGCCATCACACTCACTCACAGGCAAGTCCCTGAAAACCTGATTTCCTGCCGGGCGCGGCGGCTCACGCCTGTGATCCCAGCACTTTGGGAGGCCGAGGCGGGTGGATCATGTGAGGTCAGGAGTTTGAGACCAGCCTGGCCAACATGGTGAAACCCTGTCTCTACTAAAAACACAAAAATGAGCCAGGTGTGGTGGCGGGCACCTGTAATCCCAGCTACTCAGGAGGCTGAGGCAGGAGAATCGCTTGAACCCGGGAGAGGGAGATTGTAGTCAGCCGAGATCACGCCACTGCACTCCAGCCTGGGCAATAGAGCAAGACTCCATCTGAAAAAAAAAAAAAACAAAAAAAACAAAAAAAAACCTGATTTCCTGCAGCAAAAATGAAATGACTCAAGAAATTACCACTGGCAGAGAACAAAGCGGGTGGAGAAGTGGATATTTCACACAAGTCACACAAGGCCAGGCTCAACGTAGAAACATAAAAAATACAGTATCTGAGGCCAGACTAACCAGGAGCCAGTCCTAGCAACAGCACTCACTAGATACAAAACTATGGGCACAGCGCTTTTGTTATTATTCTGTGATAAAAAACCTCAGTGAGGCCAGGCACAGTGGCTCGCAACTGTGATTCCACTGCTTAGGAAGGCCAAGCTGGGAGGATGGCTCAAAGCTAAGAATTCGAGACCAGCCTGGGAAACACAGCAAGACCCCAACTCTAAAAATAAAATTTAATTTAAAATTTAAAAAAACAAAACAAAACAAAACTTGGCCAGGCATGATGGCTCACACCTGTTATCCCAGCACTTTGTGAGGCTGAGATAGGTGGATAGCTTGAGCCCAGGAGTTTGAGACCAGCCTGGACAACGTGGCAAAATCCCATCACCATAAAATTAAAAAAAAAAAAAAAAAAAGAGCAGGATGTGGTGGTGTGCGCCTGTAGTCCCAGCTCCTTGGGAGGTTGAGGTGGGAGGATCGCCTGCGTGACAGAGCAAGACCCCATCTCAAAAAGAAAAAAAAAAACTTAAACGAGTCGTTGGGTAAAACTTTCAGGGTAATGGAAGGAAGACCCGCCACGCTGGAAATCAGGTTTTCCAGGCACTCCACTCATCCTGGCGCGGGGCTCAGGCTTGGCTCTGCCGTACCCCACGCGATCTCCTCAACACAGAACGACGACAGCCCCCGACCCGAAGCCTGCACAGTCCCTCAGCCACAGCTCCTTTCACAGGCACAGGTGGTGGGAGTTGACGTCCACTCAGCGTCCCAACAGTCTGAGGAAGGCGTAGCAGCGTGGGCTCCACGGCAGGTGCAGGGAGGTAAATCACACTCGCCAGGCTCCCCCATTCGTGGTGACAGAAATCCAAGCGTGGGGCCATTTAAAAGAGTAGTCGTGACAGCTTAGGAAGGAGGATCTGAACCTTTCTTTGTTTTCTCCCTGGCAATATCTTTAGTGTCTTCTCCAAGTTTCTTGCTGAAGACATCTACGGGTCTTAACGAGGCTGGTCCACCACAGTCGTCCGATTCGAGGCACAGTAAGTGGCCCCTTACTTTCCTTCCCTGCTTGACTTTTCTGGATTCCAAAGAGTGTTTGTCAAACTTACGAAAAGATGATGACTGATGATTTTTACAAGGATGTGAACCATGAAAAGTGATCCCATCCCCCCCGGGATGGGGTTTAACATTGACATTGCCACAGACCTATATTAGGTGGAAACAGCCCTGAACCCCCAAAGGAATCTAATAACATACAAGACAGGATTTGTTTTGGCCAGGCGCAGTGGCTCACGCCTGTAATCCCAGCACTTTGGGAGGCCGAGGCAGGCAGACCACGAGGTCAGGAGATCGAGACCATCCTGGCTAACACGGTGAAACCCCGTCTCTACTAAAAAAAATACAAAAAAGATTAACCAGGCGTGGTGGCGGGCGCCTGTAGTCCCAGCTACTCAGGAGGCTGAGGCAGGAGAATGGTGTGAACCCAGGAGGTGAAGCTTGCAGTGAGCCGAGATC
>NW_022309583.1:0-3786 GCF_002776525.5 Piliocolobus tephrosceles
CGAAGATTAATTCAAGATGGATTAGAGACTTAAATGTTAGACCTAATGCCATAAAAACCCTAGAAGAAAATCTAGGTAGTACCATTCAGGACATAGGCATGGGCAAGGACTTCATGTCTAAAACACCAAAAGCAACGGCAGCAAAAGCCAAAATTGACAAATGGGATCTAATTAAACTAAAGAGCTTCTGCACAGCAAAAGAAACTACCATCAGAGTGAACAGGCAACCTACAGAATGGGAGAACATTTTTGCCATCTACTCATCTGACAAAGGGCTAATTTCCAGAATCTACAAAGAACTCAAACAAATATACAAGAAAATACCAAACAACCCCATCAAAAAGTGGGGAAAGGATATGAACAGACATTTCTCAAAAGAAGACATTCATACGGCCAACAGACACATGAAAAAATGCTCATCATCACTCGCCACCAGAGAAATGCAAATCAAAACCACAATGAGATACCATCTCACACCAGTTAGAATGGCAATCATTAAAAAATCAGGAAACAACAAGTGTTGGAGAGGATGTGGAGAAATAGGAACACTTTTACACTGTTGGTGGGATTGTAAACTAGTTCAATCATTATGGAAAACAGTATGGCAATTCCTCAACGATCTAGAACTAGATGAACCATATGACCCAGCCATCCCACTACTGGGTATATACCCAAAGGTTTATAAATTATTCTACTACAAAGACACATGCACACGTATGTTTATTGTGGCACTATTCACAATAGCAAAGACTTGGAATCAACCCAAATGTCCATCAGTGACAGGCTGGATTAAGAAAATGTGGCACATATACACCATGGAATACTATGCAGCCATAAAAAGGATGAGTTTGCGTCCTTTGTAGGGACATGGATGCAGCTGGAAACCATCATTCTTAGCAAACTATCACAAGAACAGAAAACCAAACACCGCATGTTCTCACTCATAGGTGGGAACTGAACAATGACATCACTTGGACTCGGGAAGGGGAACATCACATGGTGGGGCCTATCATGGGGAGAGGGGAGGGGGGAGAGATTGCATTGGGGAGTTATACATGATATAAATGATGAATTGATGGGTGCTGACGAGTTGATGGGTGCAGCACACCAACATGGCACAAGTACACTTATGTAACAAACCTGCACTTTATGCACATGTACCTTAGAACTTAAAGTATAATAAAAATAAATAAATAAATAAATAAATAAATAATAAAAACAAAAAAATGAAAAAAGAAAACTATAGGCTTCAATGCGCTCCCAAATATGCCATTGCAGATTCTAAGAAAACAGAAAAGCTTCTTTTTGGTATTTCTATGGGGAAATTTCCTTTGTCAACATAGGCTTCAATGCACTCAGAAATATCCTTTTGCAGACTCCACGAAAACAGTATAATCAAACAGCTCAGAGAAAAGAATGCTGTAGCTCTGTCAGCCGAATTCACCTATCACAAAGCAGCTTCTGAGAGAGCTTCTTTCTAGATTTAATCTGTGGATATTTCCTTTTTCACCATAAGCCTCAATGTACTCCCAAATATCCTTTACAGATTCCATGAAAACAGTGTTAGCAAACTGCTCCATCAAAAGAAAGGTGTAACTCTGTGCGGCAAACTCACACATCACAAAGAACTTTCTTGAAAGCTTCTATCTAGCTTTTATCTGAGGTTATTTACTTTGTCACCATAGGCTTCAATGTGATCCAAGATATCCCCTCTCAGATTCCCCAAAATAGTTCCACCAAGCTGCTACACGTAAACAAAGGTGTAACTCAGTTAGATAAATTCACAAATCACAAATCAATTTCTCAGATAGCTTCTTTCTAGTTTTTGTCTGAGGATATTTCCTTTGTCACAATAAGCTTCAATGCACTGCAAAATACCCCTTTACGGATTCCAAGAAAACATTGTTACCAGACTGCTCAATGAAAATAACATTGTAATCTGTGAGATGTATTCACACATCAAAAATAAATTTCACAGAAAGTGCCTTTTTCGTTTTTATCTCAGGATATTTCCTTTGTCTCCATAGACTTCAATGAGTTCCGAAATATCCTATTGTAGATTCCATGAAAAAAGTGTTATAAATCTGCTCAATGAAAAGGATGCTGTAGCTCTCTGAGATTAATTCACAAAGCACAGTTCAGTTTCTCAGAAAGCTTCTCTCTTGTTTTTATTCACACATCACAAAAAACTTTCTCAGAAAGCTTCTTTCTAGTTTTATTCTGAGGATATGTCCTTTGTGACTATAACCTTCATTGCAATCCAAAATATTCCTTTTCATGTGCCCTAAAAACAGTGCTACCAAACTGGTCCCCGAAGAGAATTCTGTAGCCCTGTGAGATGAATTAACACACCACAAAGTGGTTCCTCGGAAAGCTTCTTTCTAGTATTGATATGAGGATATTTCCTTTGTCACGATAAGCTTCAATTTGCTCGAAATGCCCCAGTACAGGTTCCAAGATAACTGTGTTAGGAAACTCCCCAATGAAAAAAACAGTGTAATTCTGTGAGATGAATTCACACCTCAAAAAGCAGTTTCTCAGAAAACTTCTTTCTACTTTTTATCTGACGACATTTAATTTTCCACCATTAGCCTCAAAGCACTCCCAAATGTCCCTTTGCATATATTCCACAAAAATAGTGTTTGCAAACATCTCCATGAAAAGGAAGGCGTAACTCTCTAAGTTGAATTCACACATCACAAAGAACTTTCTGAAAAACATTCTTTCTAGTTTTTATCCGAGAATATTTCCTTTGCCAGCATAGGTTTAAATACTATCCAAAATAACCCTTCTCAGATTCACCAAAAAAGTGCTACCAAACTTCTCCATGAAAAGAGTCATGTAACTGTGTGAGATGAATTAAAGCATCGCAAAGTTATTTGTCAGAAAGCTTCTTTCTAGTTTTTATCTTAGTATATTTATATTGTCACAGTAAGCTTCAATGTGCTCCAAAATACCAGATTGCATATTCCAAGAAAATAGAGTAACCAAATTTCTCATTGCAAAGAACAGTGTAACTCTGTGAGATGAATTCACACACCACAAAGAACTTTCTCAGAAAGTTTCTTTGTAGTTTTTATCTGAGGATATTCTCTTTTTCACTATAAGCATTAATGCAATACAGAATATCCCATTACAGATTCCATGAAAACAGAGTTAGCCAGCTGCTCCGGGAAAAGAAAGGTGTAACTATGTGGGACGAATTCACACATCACAAAGAGCTTTCTCAGAAAGTTTCTTTCTAGATTTTAACTAAGGATATTTCCGTTGTCACCATAGACTTCAATGCAATCCAATATATCCTATATCAGATTCCCCAAAAACAGTGCCACCAAACTGCTCCATGAAAAGAATTGTGTAACTCTGTGAGATGAATTCACAAATCACAAAGCAGTTTTTCAGAAAGCATCTTTCTCGTTTTTGTTGTAGAATGTTTCCTTTTTCAACTTTCACCAGAAGGAGCTCCTGAATATCCCTTTGCATATAACACGAATTTAGTGTGAACAAGCTGCTCAATGAGAAGAACAGTGTAACTCTGTGAGATGAATTCACACAATACAAAGCAGTTTCTCAGAAAGCTTCTTTTTGGTTTTTCTATGAGGAAATTTCCTTTGTCACCATCGGCTTCAATGCACTCCCGAGTATCCTATTGCAGATTACACGAAACCAGTGTTAGCTATCTGCTGAATGAAAAGAACAATGTGAATCTGTGAGATGAATTCACACATCACAAAGCAGGTTCTCAGAAAGTTCTTTGTGATGTGTGAATTCCTCTCACAGTGTTGC
>NW_022309584.1:0-2808 GCF_002776525.5 Piliocolobus tephrosceles
GGAGCTCAGGAAGGTTGTTAAAGAACACAGAAAAACAAGATGAATTGTACTCCTCAGCAGGCCTAGGTTAGAGCAGCATGTCCTTGAAGCCTCAGCCTCCCCTGGGACACAGCATAATGTCCCTAATGATTTGAAATTTGGTGGAGAGTGGGTTGCTAATCCCTGTGTCCAGGGGAAAAAAGGGACATCAATAGCAAAACGTTATAAAATAAGTGGGCCTAACATCAGCTTATTGCAGGAGGTAGGAATTTAAGATGTAAGAATTTAGCTGCATGTGGAAGCTCACACCTGTAATCTCAGCATTTGGGGAGGCCAACACGAGAGGATGGCTTGAGCCCAGGAGTTTGACATGAGCCAGGCAACATAGTAAGTCCCCATTCGCACAAAAATGTTTTTGAAGCAAAGTAGTTGAGTATGGGGGCACATGCATGTAGTTCCAGCTATCTGGGAGGCTGAGGCAAGAAAATCGCTTAAGCCTGGGAGATTGAGGCTGCAGTGAGCTATGATCACAATGCACACCAGCCTGTGAGTCAGGAGACCCCAGCTGGTGCCCCGAAGCTCCCCCTCCACTGGTAGATATCAGCTCAAGTAGATCCTGAGGGCAAGAATCTCGGGGGTCTGCCCCTGGAGTCCCTGAAGCCTCTACTCGCACAAGGACCCCTACTATATCCGCGTTCCAGCCGCCAACAGGACTGCCACAGAAGCCCCCGCCCAGAGGTCAATGAACCTATTTAAAGGGGCCGCAGCCGGAATTGGAACAGCAAAGGAGTCAGCCTGGGCAATGCGCATGCACGTGGCGCTAGCCCGTTCTCCTGTCACAGTGACTTCAACGGTTGGCTGAGCCTTAACAAAGCAGGACCCTTCCATGGCAGTGCCTCAGTGTCGAGGCACCAGCCTGACCAATCCAGGGGGTCGAAAAAACAGTTTCAGGACACCACGCTACACGGAGGGCTGACCAGGAAGCAGAAACAGCAGACAGAGTACAGGGAAAGCAGAGCGGAATCCCAGCCTCAGGCCTCCGAAATGGTGTTCAGGTGAGTCCCCCAAAAGCCGTGTCCCCGTGATCTCGAGAAAGATCTGCCTGTGTGCCCGTGGGCTGCTCTCTCACCTGAGGATCGTGCTCCCGAAGAGCAGAACCCCTTAGCTTCACGGATTGTCTGGGGGTGAGTGTTTCTCTGCCACTGCTGTATGTCTGTGTGCGTGTGTCTCCTCTCTTCTCTCTCTGTCTCTCACTCTCTGTCTGTTTCTCTCGCTTTCTTTGTCTCTCTGTGTGTGTGTGCCTGTGTGCGTGTGTTTTGGGAAGAATGTGTCCAGTGCACTACAAAGCAATTTCTTGCAGGTAGGGCGGTCTTTGGTGAGCCGCTTCCTGCGTCCTGGGCTGGGTCATGTGTCATTTCCGTGACAGTTCCACTCTGGCTTTGTGAAGGCTTCCACAATGTGTGGAGATCTGTCCGTCTCAGGGAAATTGAAATTACATCCCGATCCTGAGCTGTCTCTTTTACACGATGAAGATGACCACACTCCAGCCAAAAAAAGAAAAGCCTCAAAGACCATATTGTCCTGCAGGAGGGGAGCAGACCGAGGTGAAAGTAGATGATTCTATCCCTTCGCGTCTCTTCTCAGAGAAATGAAGACACACCACGAAACAAACTTAAAGAAAAAATTGAGAACAGGAAACGAAAAGGTGCCTATGAAAGGAAAGTAAGCCTCTTAGGACAAGCCAACTGATGTGCACTACTCCCCTTATGCATGTGACAATGGATTGCACGAGATCTTCAGTGGATTACATCTCTTCTAGGGGATACAAATGCCACTTGTGGTCACACTGGCGTCACCTGGGATTCGCCCCGGACGTGTTGACAGGTGTCCTGGAAAGCAGGATCAGCTTGAAGGAGCGCCAGGCCCTTGAGAAGCACGGCAGGCCACCCATATTTGAAAAGAGGGAGGCAGAGGGCTCACGGGTCAGTGAACTTTCAGCTGACTCCACCCCTTGAGGCCCATGGGGTCATTCTGGGCTGCAGCCAGGCCCTGCCTGCCTCAGTCCATGTGATGTGCTCACTCAATCCATTCTCCCCCTTAGGGGTCCAGAATCGGATACGATGGGGGGTCATGAGATGACCCCAGCAGGGGCCCTGAAGCTTCCCCTCCCTTGGTGGATATCGGCTCCAGGATATTCTGAAGTCAGGACTCCTGGGGGTTGGATCCTGGGACGCTGCCCGCGGCCGCCTCTCCCAGGCGGCCCCCAACAGGACCGCGGATGCAGCCGCTGCCAAGGCTGCAGCGGGAGAGCCCCTGGCGCCCAGCGGCCGCCATCCTTTAAAGAGGACGCAGCCTGACTGCTGGCAGCGGAGCAGGGCTGCGAAGACAATGCGCATGCGCGAGCGGCCAGCGGGTGCTCGCGTCACAGTGGTCCCCACGGTTGTCATAGGCACCACGCCCTGAGGCCTGGCAAACAGGAGCCCTCCGTGGCAGTGCTTGGGTGGCGGGGCTCAGAGGCTCCAGGCTGACCTCTAACGGGGACCACAGGACTGCCTCCGGATGCCAAAGAGCTGACCAGGATGTCCAAAGCACAGGCGGAGGTGGGGGGTGGGGGTGGGGGCGGGCGAAGCAGCGACTCAAACCAGCCTCAGGCCCACCTGGACGCTGTTCGGGTGAGTCTCCCCAGAAGTCGTGCCCCTCGTGACCTCGAGGACTGGTCGGTCTGCTGACCCGTGGGCTGATCTCTCAACTTAGGGACGTTCTCCGTCGAGAGACGAATGCCATAGCCTCAGTGGCTGCATGGGGGTGTTTGTTTGTGTGCCACTGCCA
>NW_022309587.1:0-1044 GCF_002776525.5 Piliocolobus tephrosceles
GCAATGTACGTCTTCAGTGTATTGCTCAGGAACATTGATATAATTAATTATGAAATATCAAGTATCGATTTTAAGATTTATCACTAATAATATCAATTAATATTTTACCATTAATTTTTAGTAATTATTTCATATAAATGATGAAGGATGCCAAAGATTAATTTGTAATATTAATGTCATTTATCAATATTATTAATTTTTAATATGAATTATTATTTTATTTCCAGCGTCCCTCTGCATTGATTTGAGGAACATCAATTGTTGATATCATGATTTTATTATTAATATTGGCAATATTGTTAATAATTAATACTAATTGTTATTATTTTTAACCAGTGTGTATATTTAGTATCTTGATTGTCATTTTTAGTATTGGTGATTAATTTTAATTTTCATTATGTTTATTAATATTAATAATTAATATACTTGTTGCTGATATCCCACGTGGGGAAGATGATATTACTCTCAGCATTGCAGAAAGTGTACACACCTCTGTGATTTTATTCCAAATACCCAGGGTTAGAGGATGACATTATTGAAACTACCACAGTGGGTGTACATCCCTTGAATCATCTTGTTCCTTCTATCCAGGGTGCGTGTGGATGGTATTACTCTCAGTATGGCAAGGGGCGTATCATATCATGCTCTCCCCCTCCGGATACGAAGAACAATATCAAAGAATATCTGTACCCTCCCTGCGATACTCGGAGTAATATCATAAGCTTCTTCCGTGAATATTAGGATCAATATCACCACGTGGCTGACCAATCGTTGCTATGTTGGGAGTCCGGCCAAGCTTGCAGGAGATCTCTGTCCTCAGGAAACGTGACGGACATTCCCGCTCCTCCAGCCAGGCCAAGGTGTCTTCAATTTCCAATCATGCGGCCTCCTCTCCAATTCCCAAACCCAATCCACAGAGATAGCGATGTGGGCTCCACGTGAGGATCGTCAGCAGCTCTGACCTGCTATTAGGAGCCACCTGGCAGGGGGGTGCCCTCACCCCCCGCGAGGTGGGGACCTATAGCCGCCCCCTCTCCCCCCCGG
>NW_022309588.1:0-4372 GCF_002776525.5 Piliocolobus tephrosceles
AGTAAGCATTAACTCTGTGAAGTGAATGCACATATCAGAGAGCTGATTCTTGGAATGCTTCTTGCTCGATTTTATTTCAGTATATTTCACTACACGCCCCAGTCCTGAATGCGTTTCCAAATATCACTTTTTCGGTTTCACAAGAACAGTGTTCAAACACTGCCTTGAGAGAAAAGAGGTATAACTCCCTGATTGGAATGCATACATCACAAAGTACTTTCTCAGAAAGCTTCTCTCCAGTTTCTATCTGAAGACGTATTCTTTCTCACAGTAAGCCTCAAAGCCCTCCAGAGTATCCCTTCGCAGACTAAATAAAAATAGTGTTATGATACAGCTCAATGAAAAGAGAAGCTTAAATGTGTGAGCAGAGTTCACGTGACACAGAGCAGTTGGGAAGAATATTTCCTTCTGGTTTCTCTCTGAGGTTATTTCTTTTTCAGGATATTCTAAAGAGCATTTCCAAATGTCCTCTCTAAGATTCCAGAGAAACAGTCACTTCAAATTGCTCAATCCAAGGAACCATTTAACGCTATTAGATGAATACAAACATAACAAAAGTGTTGTTTAGAAAGCTTCTCTCCCTTTTTCGATGGAAGACATTTCCTTGCCTCACACAGGCCTCCGGTTGCCACTTATTATCCCTTCGCAGAACTCTCAAAGACCGACTTTCAAACTGGGAAATGTAGAGTAAGCTTTAACCGTGTGAAAAGAATGGATTTGTCAAAGAGCAGTTTCTGCGAGTGTTTCTTTCTCTTTTCTATTGGACGACATTTCAGGTATTGCCATAGTCTTCAATGTGCTCCGAATATCACGTTTTGGTTTTATGGGAACATTGTTCAAACTGTGCCTTATGAGAAGAAAGTTATAACTCCCTGAGTGGAATGCACACATCACCAAGCAGTTTCTCAGAAAGCTCCTCTCCAGTTTTTATCTGACTATATTTCCTATTTCACCATAGGCCCGAATGTGACCCGAAATATCCCTTCACGTATCATCCATGAGGGAGTTTCCAAGCTGCGTAACGTAAAGAAAGCTTCATCTATGTGAGATGAATACACATAGCAAAAAGCAGGTTCACAGCAAGGTTCTTTCCAGTTTTTATCTGAGGATTTTTTTTTCACCATAGTCCAGAATGTGCTTCTGAAGGTCCCTTCATGGATTTGTCCATGACAGTTTCCAAACTTTGTAATGTAAAGCAAGCTTTATCTATGTGAGATGATTACAGATATCACAGAGTAGTTTCCTAGAAAGCTTCTTTCCAGTTTTTGTCTGAGGCTATTTCCCTTTTCACCATCGGCATCAACATGCTCCCAAGTTTCACCTGGTACCTGTTTCTCCAAATGGATTTCCCCGATGCTGTATGAGAAGAGAGGTATAAAATGGTGACTGGAATGAAAACGTCACTAAGAATTTCCTTCAAAGCTACTCTCCAGTTTCGGTCTGAACCTATTTCCTTTTTCACCGTTAGCCTCAAAGTGCTCTCAAATATTCCATCACACGCTAAACATTCACAGTGCTAAAAAACTGCTCCATGAAAGGAGAGGTTTATCTGAGTGAGAGAAATTAAGGCGACACAGAGCACTTTCACAGAATGCTTCCTTCTGGACTTTACCTGAGGATATTTCCTTCTCCATATTCTAAGGATCGTTCCCAAATGTCCTTCCTCAGATTCCACAAAAACAGTGATTTCAAGCTGCTCAATCCAAAGAATGGTTTAACTCTAGGAGACGAATAGATACATTGCAAAGCAGTTTCTCAGAAGGTTTCTCTGCAGGATTCATTGGAAGACGTTTCCACATTCACCACAAGCCTCCGGGCGCCACTAAATATCCCTTCACAGATTCTTCAAAGACAGAGTTTCGAAACTGGACAACATCTAGTAAGCATTAACTTTGTGAAGTGAATGCACATATCGGAGAGCAGATTCATGGAATGCTTCTTCCTCGATCTTATTTCAGTATATTTCACTCTTGGCCATAGTTCTAAATGTGCCCCGAAATATCACTTTTTCAGTTTCATAGGAACAGTGTTCTAACACTGCCTTGTGAGAAAAGAGGTATAAGTCCCTGAGTGGAATGTATAAATAAAAGAGTGTTTCTCAGAAAGCTTCTATCCAGTTTTTATCTGAAGATATCTCCTTTTTCACCATAGGCCTGAATGTGCTCCCGAATGTCCCTTCGTGGATCCGTTCATGATGGAGCTTCCAAACTGTGTAATATAAGAAAAGTTTTAACTATGCAAGATGAATCAGTATATCTAACACAATGCAGTTTCACAGAAATGTTCTTTCCAGTTTTTGTCTGAGGATATTTCCTTTTTCACCATAGTCATCCCTGTACTCCCTACTATCTCTTGGTAGCTTTTTCTTCAAATGGGATTCCGGAATCCTCTAGGAGAAGAAAGGTATATTTCTGTGAGTGGAATGCACAAGACATGAAGCCACTCCTCAGAAAGCTTCTCTCCAGTTTCGATGTGAGGACGTTTCCCTTCTCACCGTAAGCCTCAAAGCCCTCCCGAATATCCCTTCCCAGACTAAAAAAACTCAGTGTTATGATACAGCTCAATGAAAAGAGAAGCTTAACTGTGTGACCAGAATTCACATGACACAGAGCAGTTTGACAGAATGCCTCCTTCTGCTTCCTCTCTGAGGTTTTTTCTTTTGCTGGATATTCTAAGGAGCATTTCCAAATGTCCTTTTTCAGATTACACAGAAACAGTGATTTCAAACTGCTCATTCCAAAGAATAATTTAACGCTAGGAGATGAATACAAACATCACAAAAGAGTTGCGCAGAAACCTTCTCTCCAGTTTTTGATGGAGGACATTTCCTTGCTTGACACAGAATTCCGGTTTACACTTACTATCCCTATGTAGAACCCTCAAAAACCACCTTTCAAACTGGGAAACGTAGAGTAAGCTTTAACCCTGTGAAAAGCATGGACATTTGAGAGCAGTTTCTTGGAGTGCTTCTTTCTGTTTTTTAGTGAACGACATTTCACTTTTTGCCATAGTCTTCAAAGTGCTCAGAATGTCACTCTTTTGGTTTCACAGGAACAGTGTTCAAACCGGACTTTATGGAAAGAAAGTTATATCTCGCAAAGTGGAATGCACACATCACCAAGCAGTTTCTCAGAAATCTTCTCTCCAGTTTTTATCTGACTATATTTGAGATTTCACCATTGGCCAAAATGTGATCCCAGATATCTCTTCACGAAAGCATCAACGAGGGAGTTTCAAAGCTGCATAATGTAAAGAAACCTTCATCTATGTGAGATAAATAAACATAACAGAAAGCAGATTCACAGAAAGCTTCTTTCCAGTTTTTATCTGAATATATTTCCTTTTTCACCATAGTACAAAATGTGCACACGAAGGTCACTTCGTGGATCCGTCCATTACAGTTTCCAAACTGCATAATGCAAAGAAAGCTTTATCTATGTGAGATGATTACACATATCACAGATTAGTTTCCTAGAAAGCTTCTTTCCAGTTTTTGTCTGAGGCTATTTCCCTTTTCACCATCGGCATCAACATGTTCCCAAATATCACTTGGTACCTGTTTCTCCAAAAGAGTTTCTCCGATGCTGTATGAGAAGAGAGGTATAACACTGTGGATGGAATGCAGATGTCACAAAGCAGTTCCTCAGAAAGCTTCTCTCTAGCTTCGGTCTGAACATATTTCCTTTTTGACCGTTAGACTCAAAGTGCTCCCGATTATCATATCACATGCTAAACATACACAGGGGTAGAAAACTGCTCAATATAAAGCGAGGCTTAACTGAGTGAGAGGAATTAATTCAACACAGAGCAGTTTCACAGTAAGCTTCCTACTGGATTTTTCCTGAGGGTATTTCTTTCTCCATAATCTAAGGATCGTTCCCAAATGTCCTTCCTTAGATTCCACAAAAACAGTCATTTCAATCTGCTCAGTCAAAAGAATGGTTTTACTCTATGAGACGAATACACAGCACAAAGGAGTTGCAAAGAACCTTTCTCTGCTAGTTACATCGGAGGACACTTTCTTGCTAACCACAAGCCTCTGGGCATCAATAGCTATCACTTCCCAGATTCCTCAAAGACAGAATTTTGAAACTGGGAACGTAGAGTAAACATTAACTCTGTGCAATGAATGCACATATCAGAGAACAAATTCTTGGAACGCTCCTTCCTCGATTTTATTTGAGTATATTTCACTAATTGCCATAGTCCTCAAGGCGCTATGAAATATCACTTTTTCTGTTTCACAGGAACAGTGTTCAAACACTGCCTTGTGAGAAAAGAGGTATAACTCCCTGAGTGGAATGCATATATCACAAAGTAATTTTTCAGAAAACGTCTACCCAGGTTTATCTGAAGATATCTCCTCTTTCAT
>NW_022309589.1:0-4013 GCF_002776525.5 Piliocolobus tephrosceles
CAGTTAGATGCAAATTACTTTGCTCACAAAAGATTTTCCAGTAGGAATTTTTAAATCCATGGTCTGTCTTTCCTGAGCCTGTCTCTGCACCTTCCCCCGAGTGCACAGCAGGACTTCCCAGGGCATCCCATCAGCAGGCCCACTGAAGAGAACAAGCCCACAGCCCCCAGCCCAGGAACCAAGGCCCAGCCCCAGCAGCCCCTCGTCCAGCCGAGGCTTCTTCACCAGCACAGCACCCAGAGGTCTTCCAGGTTTTATGCCACGTGTGCGTGGAAAGTAGAGTGCTGAAAGGAACACAGCAGACATTCAACAAATGCGAATTCCCTCCTGGAACAGCCCAGCAACCCTCTGTACTCTCCCCAAAGTACCCATGCCAGGCAGGCGTAGAGTCTCATGGGGGTGCCTAGGAATCAGCATTTAACACGATTCTGATGAATAAAAACGTTTGAGAGGTAGGTCAGCAAGAGGCTGCCGTGGCCTCCACTCATTTGCAGGCTCTGAAGAGACATCCAGGTAACAGACCTGACAGGACAGGACAAGGATGGGGAGGTGGAGGGCAAATTCCATGGACCACCAACCACCCCGCCATCCCCACTGAGACTCCGTGATTTACGGAGTGACAAAGCCAGGGAGAAAAGATGCCCGCACCACGCGAGGGACTGAGATTTCACCTAAAGCGCACAGCATGTGGCTGAGGGCCAAGGTTGGGCAAGCCAGGAGCAAAGAACGGGGTTCACAGGCCCGGAGGTGCCCCCCACACCCAGACCCCGTGCAGGCCTCCCAAGCACTGCCTGTGTCTCCTGCCTGGTTTATTTCCTTCCCCTCCTTCTACTGTGTTAGTTTCTCAGCCACCACCCACCACCACACACCCCTCTCTACAAGCTTGGTGGACTCAAAAGAGGAGGGGGGTAAGATCTGGGCTCTGGGGCCAACGTCCTGCCTGAGGCATTTGTTCCAACTCACCTAGCTGTGATGTGAGCCCCGGAGATTTCTCAAATGTGAGATGGGAAGGTAACTGAACCCACTCAGCAGGGCGGCTGTGCAGACTGAGATCACATATAGCCACACCTCGGCGTCCAGCACACGTGGGACCCCAGTCGTGTTGCCCCTGATGGGAATTTCTCTATGCCCCCTCTGCTACCAGAGCCAACTCCCAGCAGTAGCTGTGGAGGCTGCATCCTCTATTCCCGCTCCACTCCCCTCCCATCGCTCCACGCAGTGACCTGCCACGCAGCGGCCACCAGCAAATCCGGCCCCACTGGATAACCGACCACCACCCCCCACCTCTCACTTTGGGGTGTCTTCCACTTGCAGTTCCGAAGCAGGCCAAGAAACCGCCCTCAAGGGCAGTCACCTGTTCCTTATTGCACGTAGTGACCTGCCACGCAGGACCACCAGCAAACCCAACTCCATCATCCAGGCTCCTGTGGATAACCGAACTCCAACCCCCTGACCTTGGGGCATCTTCCACTTGCAGTTCTCAAGGGGGCTGAGAAACCTCTTTCAAGGACACTAACCTGTTTCTTATTGCACGTAATGGCCTGCCAAGCAGGGCCACCAGCAAACATGGCCCACCATCCACGTTCTGGTGGGTAACTGCCTCCCACCCCGCTTCCTCCTGGGGTGTCTGGGAAGCTCAAACTGCCCTCCAAGGGCACTCATCTGTTCCTTATTGCACTAATACCTCATTTACAGAAATCCACTTCGACTTCCAGCACTGCAGGTGTGACAATTTAGCAATCCTGCTTGCAAGCTCCAAGAGCTTGAGGTCACGTCCACCTCACCAGCATCCCAGAGACCCAGCACTGTCCCACTGTGTTTAAAATTCCAAAATACTCCTTCAAAATGCTACTGGCATTTGGTTTGCACACAAAATGCTAAAAACCTTCAAGTGAAACGAGTATCTTCAACAGTTTGATATGACATGTGAGTTACACATCTGCCAAATTGTAAAGCCTCATGCATTTATAACATTTTATTTATGGTCAAATGGTTCATTAATATAAATTATGAGAATCTCCAAGAAACAGGTTTTTTTCTGGCATTAGATGACCAAAGGAAAACTGGGTTCTGGCTGGCTTGCGGGTCTGTAGAGGCAGACATATCTGCTGACACAACCAAGCTCCTTCCCACTGACGTGGCCTCATCCCAGGCCCCTCACCCGGATGCCCGCAGGTCCCTGGAGGAACAAGCTGACCTGCCCACATTTCTCAAATGCACAGCTGTTGCTCACACTGCAGATGGAGCTCAAGGCACGAGTAGGCCACCACGCTAAAAATACCACGCAGCGTCCACGCCAGGTGACGGTGGTTTTCACTCCATCCCAAAGCCCCATATTTGAGTTTACAGCCATGACTACTAAATGGATTTTTAGACCCTCAAGACATACTTTGTTTGCTTTTATGCAACAAAGTTACAAGATTATCCCTCAGATATAGGCTCTGAAACTGTGGAATAATTATTTGGGAACAGAGCCTCTGTCAGATCAGGATAAGCACTTGGGACAACACCCCGTGACCTCGGCCCACACAAACCCATCCAGACCAGAGGCCTCCCGCACTGCTCTGTCATTTCTGTGGATTTCTGTAAACGAGGTATTAGTGCAATAAGGAACAGATGAGTGCCCTTGGAGGGCAGTTTCTGAGCCTCCCAGCCACACAGCCACGTTCAGGCTGAAGCCGCACCACCTCCAGAAACACTGTCCCCCACCGAGGTGTGCCTGGCTTCTCCCTTTTTCCAGAACTTAACAAAACCTGAAAGGACAGGTCTGTGTAGAAAAAACAAAAACTACTTACGATTCCTCTTCCCAGTTCAGGCTGTAGGAAGCTCCTTTCAGCCCTCACCGTGTTCTGACTGTGGCTTGGTTCCCATAAGAAATAAAGTCAGAAGTCTAAGTCCCTGTCTCCTGGGCGGTGTGGCAGGCATACCTACCTTCAGTTACATGAGGAAAGGTGCGGCGAGCCCCCTTCCTTCAGTAAAACTGCACGATTCCCAGAACCCTAATGCCATCCTCCTCATGCCACTGTCAACACCTGGACAGAGCACATTTCAATGCGTGCACCTTAGTGGGCTAGTTTTCTATTTCTCTACTAAATCACCCCAAATTTAGCACCCTAAACACTAACTTTTCTCACATTTCTGGAAGCTGGAGTCCAAAACAGGTCCCACCAGCTAACGTCGAGGTGTCGGCAGGGCTGGCTCTAAGGGAGGCAACCGTCTCCTTCCCTCCCGCGGCCTCTAGAGGCTTCTGCATCCCCTGGTCCATATGACACCCACTAGTCTGCAGGACCCACAGCAGCGCTGACGGCTTAACAGGAAGACGCAGAACGTCAGGAGCCGGAGCTCCAGTGGAAGGGCCAAGCCTCTCCAACCTCCCAGCTCCTCACGCACTCCCGTGAGAGCTAATATAGATTCCATTTTAACTAGTCTCATCTGTGTAAGGGGTAATTGCCCAGCTGTGAACTGGTTAACCTCGCTGACACAGACCCCGGGAATAAACTCACAGGCCATGGACCACTCCACAAGCAATGAGCGACCACCTGCTCGGGGACCTCCCTGGCCCAGCAGTGCCCTCCAGTGTCTCCCCGTGGGCTCAGGGACCGGCCCCCCGGGGTCTGCAGAGCCAGAGGGCCCTGGATAAAAAAGACAGCTCCCATGTCGGGAGGTGCCCGCCCACAGTTGGGTTCCGGGTACTTTAAGAAGCCCAGGTGGACAAGCCACACCACGTGCAGCTCCATCACCAGAATAACGCCTGCACGTGGTAAGTGCAGGGGTGGCCACCCTTCAGCCCGGCTGACCGCGCTAAGCGCATCACTGCCGTAATGCCCAATCAGACTCAGCTGCTGGCACAGTCCAGGCATCGGCCCCCAAGAACATTCTACATCACAATTCACAGTACTGATTGCGATCAGAGCCACACGTGGCTGAATGTATTTACAGGAGGACGCCACAGCCAATCTGGCTGGACTGAGAGCGTTTCCCACTGTACATTCTTACAACACCATTTTATTTGC
>NW_022309590.1:0-12922 GCF_002776525.5 Piliocolobus tephrosceles
CCCAGCCATCCCACTACTGGGTATATACCCAAAGGATTATAAATTATGCTACTACAAAGACACATGCACACGTATGTTTATTGCGGCACTATTCACAATAACAAAGACTTGGAATCAACCCAAATGTCCATCAGTGACAGACTGGATTAAGAAAATGTGGCACATATACACCATGGAATACTATGCAGCCATAAAAAAGGATGAGTTTGCGTCCTTTGTAGGGACATGGATGCAGCTGGAAACCATCATTCTTAGCAAACTATCACAAGAAGAGAAAACCAAACACCGCATGTTCTCACTCATAGGTGGGAACTGAACAATGAGATCACTTGGACTCGGGAAGGGGAACATCACACACTGGGGCCTATCATGGGGAGGGGGGAGGGGGGAGGGATTGCATTGGGGAGTTATAGCTGATATAAATGATGAATTGATGGGTGCTGACGAGTTGATGGGTGCAGCACACCAACATGGCACATGTATACATATGTAACCTGCACGTTATGCACATGTACCCTAGAACTTAAAGTATAATAAAAAAAAAAAAAAAAAAAGAAGGTGAGACATGAGAATCACTTGAACCTGGGAGGTAGAGGTTGCATATATATATATCATATATATATATGATATAAAAAGTTGTGGATCCAGATTGTATAAAAGCTTTCAAAACTCAGTAATAAGCAAACCAACAACCCATGCAAAAGTTAGAAAACTATTTTAATGGACCCTTAGTTAAAGAAGACACATAGTTGGCAAATAAACATATAGTAAGGTTTTCAACATCATTAGCCATTAGGAAAATACTAATTAAAACCATAATGAAATACCATTACATACTCACTAGAATGGCTAAGATAAAAAAAACTCACTGTTCCTAGTGTTGGAACTCTCACACACTGCTGGTGGAATTATAAAATAGATATCCACTTTGGAAAAACCATTTGGCAGGTTTTATTTATTTTTTACTTTTAAAGTTAAACCTATCCCTACTGTGTCACCCAGCCATTCCCCTCCTGCATATTTTCCCAAGAGAAAATAAAGCATATATCCAAACAAAGACTTGCATAAATGTGAATAGCAGCTGTATTTGTGTTAGCCATTGTCAGTTTCAAGCCCCAGCTGAGGCCCAATGGGAATGGGTGGATGAGGTGGGGAAGGGGAGGGCAGGGAACTGGAAGAACACTGGAGACACAGCAGGTAAATGCGACATGGCTTTATTCAGCCCCGCTGTCACAGTGTTGGTGCTGCATTTATACACCTCACAGAAAATAATGGCTCAGAGCCAGGTGATGAGCTTTCCCATCTTCTGGCTACATAGCTGTTATTATATAATGCATGAAATTGTGTGCCTGTGCTCCAATCCTGCTGAGTCATGCAGGATGTTTGCCTCCACCTATGCCTGCCTGGCCACAGTGCAGTCATGTCCTTACAGCCATGTATTCACAACCATCCTATAAGTAAGTAGCCTCCATATCCTTATTTTCCAGAATATTGTTAGGAAGTGGGGAGGTGTTGAGTTAGCCACTTAACACCTGTTCACCAACTGGGCCAATAACAGCACCTGCTTCAAAATGGGTTGGGAATTTCAAATTGAATAGTGCATATGGACTACCCGGTCCAGTGCTGAGCACATTGTATATTCTCAATAATATAATTGATGATGATGCTGAAAATGGTTATTTTATAGTAGGGCAATGATAGTCCAAATTGATGTAGACAGAGGCTAGAATTAAGAGGACTAAGATATATAGGATTCTTTGCCATATTTTGCCATGTATTTTAGAGAAGTTAAAAATAAAGAGCTTGTTTTGTAAGGAAACAAACAGTAACAAATTTTAATAAAATATTATTGAATTCTAGAGGCAGGCAGGAAGGTATGCATATTTCATTCCTTTAGGAAACAGGCAAAGCTACTGAATTAGGACCAAACTGTCACATCAGGACCTCCAGATGAGAAACCTGTAGTTCCCCACACCTTTACAGTTATAACAGTGGAGGTGGTCAGTGTATAACATGAGAAGATCTGTTTTCTGAAGACATATTTCCTTGTGTCAGAAGGGCAGGCCCACAGTGTAACAGTCTTTAGTGGTCTGAGAGAAGCAGGTGACTACTTGTCTGGATAGGCAGGGCCATTAACTCTTCACTTAAGGTATTTCCCTTCTAGCCATCAAGACATTTTTTTATTGTCATTTGACTACACAGGTTATTTGTGATCTTCTGAGAAAAACAGAAAAATGTGATCAAACAAGATGAGAGTACAGAAGCCTTACAAGCCCACCTATCTATTAATGCCTTAATGGATATCTTTCCAGAACTTTTTCTAGGCAGTTTTAACATGAAACAAAAATGGGATAATGGCACACATATGTATTGTTTGTAAACTGATTTTTTTTACTTGACGATAGATTCTGAATTTTTTTTTCATTTCAATTGATGCATTTCTGCAACACCATTAATCTTTGTATAGGTATATCATCATCTATTTAACTAACCCCCTAATTGTGGACATTTCCAATTATTTGATATTCTAACAGGGCTTTTCTGACCATCTTTAATCCTACCACATGATTCGACAAATTATCATGACTGACAATTTTCTTAGTGGAAACTATCTAAAAGAGAAATTGCCTAGTCAAAGGGTAGGAACTTTTTAAAGATTTTTTGATGCATTTCCAATTTCCCATCAATGAAGCTGTGCAACCCTCACTGTCAGTGCACATACTGTTACTTTAAGATAAAATCCATAAGGGGAGGCTGTAATAAATTCATGTATTACTAGTGTATATCTTTTAATCTGCGAGCAGTCAAATACTATGCAAATGGGGTTAGTTTATACATCTAAATTGGGATTAGGGTAGGCAACTTAGGGTAATCAGGTCAAGGCAGATGGATTTATCCCAAGCTGAGGAGCATGAAACATTAACCAAAAGATAAAAATAGAAGAAAAGAAAGAGAAGTGAAAAGCCTACTCAAGGAAAGATGAAGCAATCAATAGCATATTTTTTTTGCTGTTGATCTTGTAAAATTGCCTCTATCTATCTATCTGTCTATCTATCTATCTATCTATCTATCTATCCATCCATCCATCTACCTATCAATCGATTGAGATGGTGTCCTGCTATGTTGTCCAGGCTAGAATCAAAGTCCTGGGCTCAAGGGAGCCTACTGCCTCCACCTCTCAAGTAGCTGGGACTACAGGTGCTCACTACTGTGCCCAGCGATATATATATTCTCTGTTACCCAGGCAGGAATGCAGTGGCACGATCTCAGCTCACAACAACCTCCGGTTCAGGGATCCTCAGGTTCAAGCGATCCTTTTGCCTCAGCCCCCCAAGTAGCTGGGATAACAGGCATGCACCACCATGCCCGGCTAATTTTTGTACTTTCGATAGAGATGGGGTTTTGCCATGTTGACCAGGCTGGTCTTGAACTCCTGTCCTCAGGTGATCCAACCACTTTTGCCTCCCAAAGTGCTGGGATTATAGGCATATACAGTTTTAAAAGAACAAAGGGCGATTCCATTCCAAGATGGCCCAATAGGAACAGCTCCAGTCTGCAGCTCCCAGCGTGATTGACACAGAAGATGGTGATGTCTGCATTTCCAACTGAAGTATCTGGTTCATCTCATTGGGACTGGCTGGACAGTGGGAGCAGCCCATAGAGGGCGATCTGAAGCAGGGCAGGGCATCGCCTCACTGGGGAAGGGCAAGGGGTAGGGGGATTTCCCTTTGCTAGCCAAGGGAAGCTGGGACAGATTGTACCTGGAAAATGAGGATATTCCTGCCCAAATACTGCGCTTTTCCAACAGTCTTAGCAAATGGCACACCAGGAGATTATATCCCATGTCTGGCTTGGTGGGTCCCACGTCCATGGAGCCTTGCTCACTGCTAGCCAGCAGTCTGACATCCACCTGCAAGGCAGCAGCCTGGGAGGGGGAGGTGTGTCCGCCATTGCTGAGGCTTGAGTAGGTAAACAAATTCAAAGTGGCAAAATTCAACAGCTTTCATGCTAAAAACTCTCAATAAACTAGGTATTGATGGAATGTATCTCAAAATAATAAGAGCTATTTATGACAAATCCACAGCCAATATTATACTGAAAGGGCAAAAACTGGAAGCATTCCCTTTGAAAACCGGCACAAGACAGGGATGCCCTCTCTCATCACTCCTATTCAACATAGCATTGGAAGTTCTGGCCAGGGCAATCAGGCAAGAGAAAGGAATAAAGGGTATTCAATTAGAAAAAGAGGAAGTCAAATTGTCCCTCTTTCAGATGACATGATTGAATATTTAGAAAACCCCATCATCTCAGTCCAAAAATCTCCTCAAGCTGATAAGCAACTTAAAAAAAATCTCAGGATACAAAATCAATGTGCAAAAATCACAAGCATTCCTATACACCAATAACAGATAAACAAAGAGCCAAATCATGAGTAAATTCCCATTCACAATTGCTACAAAGAGAATAAAATACCTAGGAATCCAACTTACAAGGGATGTGAAGGACCGTTTCAAGGAGAACTACAAACTACTGCTCAACGAAATAAAAGAGGACACAAACAAATGGAAGAACATTCCATGCTCATGGATAGGAAGAATCAATATTGTGAAAATGGCCATACTGCCCAAGGTAATTTATAGATTCAATGCCATCTCCATCAAGCTACAGATGACTTCCTTCACAGATTTGGAAAAAACTACTTTAAAGTTCATATGGAACCAAAAAAGAGCCTGCATTGCCAAGGGGATCCTAAGCAAAAAGAACAAAGCTGGAGGCATCACACTACCCGACTTCAAACTATGCTACAAGGCTACAGTAACCAAAATAGCATGGTACTGGTACCAAAACAGAGAGATAGACCAAAGGAACAGAACAGAGGTCTCAGAAATACCACCACACATCTACAACCATCTGATCTTTGACAAACCTGACAAAAACAAGAAATGGGGAAACGAGTTCCTATTTAATAAATGGACCTGCAAAAACTAGCCAGCCCTGTGTAGAAAGCTGAAACTAAATCCCTTCCTTACACCTTATACAAAAATAATTCAAGATAGACTAAAGACTTAAATGTTAGACCTAAAACCATAAAAACCCTAGAAGAAAACCTAGACAATACCATTCAGGACATAGGAATGGGCAAGGACTTCACAACTAACACACCAAAAACAATGCAAACAAAAGCCAAAATAGACAAATGGGATCTAATTAAACTAAAGAGCTTCTGCACAGCAAAAGAAACTACCATCAGAGTGAACAGGCAACCTACAGAATGGGAGAAAATTTTTGTAATCTACCCATCTGGCAAATGGCTAATATCAGAATATACAAAGAACTTAAACAAATTTACAAGAAAAAAAAAAAAACCATCAAAAAGTGTGTGAAGGATATCAACAGACATTTCTGAAAAGAAGGCATTTATGCAGCCAACAGACACATGAAAAAAAGCTCATTATCCCTGGCCATCAGAGAAATGCAAATCAAAACCACAATGAGATACCGTCTCACACCGGTTAGAATGGCGATCATTATAAAGTCAGTAAACAACAGATGCTGGAAAGGATGTGGAAAAATAGGATGCTTTTACACTGTTGGTGGTAATGTAAACTAGTTCAACCATTGTGGAAGACAGTGGTGATTCCTCAAGGTTCTGGAACTAGAAATACCATTTGACCCAGCAATTCCATTACTGGGTATATACCCAAAGGATTGTAAATCATCCTACTATAAAGACACACGCACACATATGTTTACTGCGGCAATATTCACAATAGCAAAAACTTGGAACCAACCCAAATGTCCATCAATGATAAACTGGATTAAGAAAGTGTGACACATATACACCACAGAATACTATGCAGCCATAAAAAAGGATGAGTTCATGTCCTTTGTAGTGATATGGATGAAACTGGAAACCATCATTCTTAGCAAACTATCACAAGGACAGAAAAGCAATCACCACATGTTGCCACTCATAGGTGGGAATTGAACAATGAGAACACATGGAATCAGGACATCACACATCACAAAGAAGTTTCTCAGAAAGCTTCTTTCTTGTTTTTATTTGAGGATATTTCCTTTGTCAGTGTAGGCATCAATGCGATCCTAAATATCCCTTCTCAGAGTCCCCAAAAATAGTGGCAACAGACTGCTTCATGAAAAGAAGGAGTAACTCTGTGAGATGAAATCACACATCAGAAAGCAGATTCTCAGAAAGCTTTTTTCAAGTTTTCATCTGAGGATATTTCCTTTTTCACCATATGCCTCAATGTGCTCCCAAATATCACTTTGCAGATTCCACGAAAACAGTGTTAGCAAACTGCTTCATGGAGAGAAAGGTGTAATACTGTGAGATGAATTCACATGTAACAAGCAGTCTCTCAGAAATCTTATTTCCAGTTTTTATCTGAGGATATTTCCTTTTTCACCATAAGCCTCAATGCACTCACAAATATCACTTTGCAGATTAAATGAAAACAGTGTTAGGAAACTGTTTCATGAAAAGAAAGGTGTAACTCTGTGAGATGAATTCACACACCACAAAGAAGTTTCTCAGAAAGCTTCTTTCTAGTTTTTATTTGAGGATATTTCCTCTGTCAGAGTAGGCTTCAATGTGATCATAAATATCCCTTCGCATAGTCCCCAAAAACAGTGGTAAGAGACTGCTCCATAAGAAGAAAGTGTAACTCTGTGAGATGAATTCACACATCAGAAACCAATTTCTCAGAAAGCTTCTTTCTGGTTTTATCTAAGGATATTTCCTTTTTCACCCTATGCTTCAATGCGCTCCCAAATATCACTGTGTAGATTCCAAGAAAACAGTTTTAGGAAACAGCGTCATGAAGAGAAAGGTGTACCTCTGTGAGATGAATTCACACATCACAAAGAAGCTTCTTGGAAAACTTCTTTCTAGTTTCTATTTGAGGATATTTCCTTTGTCAGTGTAAGCCTCAATGCACTCCGACATATCACTTTGCAGGTTCCATGAAAACAGTGTAAGCAAACGGCTTCATGAAGAGAAAGGTGTAACTCTGTGAGATGAATTCACACATCACAAAGAAGTTTCTCAGAAAGCTTCTTCTAGTTTTTATTTGAGGAATTTCCTTTTTCCGTGTAGGCTTCAATGCGATAAAAAATATCCCTTCTCAGATACCCCAAAAACAGTGGTAACAGACTGCTCCACGAAAAGAAAGTGTAACTCTGTGAGACAAATTCACCCATCAGAGAACAGTTTCTGAGAAACCTTCTTTCTAGTTTTCATCTGAGGATATTTCCTTTTTCACCATATGCCTCAGTGTACTCCCAAATATCACTTTACAGATTACAGGAACATGGTGTTAGCAAACTCCTTCATGAAGAGAAAGGTGTAATTCTGTGAGGTGAATTCACACATCACAAAGAAGTTTCTCAGAAAGCTACTTCCTCGTTTTTATTTGAGGATATTTCCTTTGTCAGCGTAGGCTTCAATGCAATCCAAAATATCCCTTCTCAGATTCCCCAAAAACACTGGTAACAGACTGCTCCCCGAAACGAAAGTGTAACTCTGTGAGATGAATTCACAGATCAGAAATCAGTTTCTCAGAAAGCTTCTTTCTGGTTTTCATCTGAGGATATTTCCTTTTTCACCCTGTGCCTCAATGCACTCCCAAATATCACTTTGCAGATTCCACGAAAACAGTGTTAGGAAACTTCTTCATGAATAGGAAGGTGTAACTCTGTAAGATGAAATCACACTTAACAAAACAATCTCTCAGAAAGCATCTTTCTAGTTTTTATCTGAAGGTATTTCCTTTGTCACTGTAAGCTTCCCTGTGCTAAGATATGTCCTATTGCAGATTTCAAGAAAACAGTGTTAGCAAACTGATCAATGAAAACAAAAGTGTAACTCTGTGAGTTTCATTCACATCACAAAGCAGTATCTGAAACAGCTTCTCTCCAGTTTTTATCTGACGATATTTTCCTTTTCACCATAGGCCTCAATGCACACCCAAATATCACTTTGCAGATTCCAGGAATACAGTGTTAGCAAACTGTTTCATGAAGAGAAAGATGTATCTCCTTGGGATGAATTCACACACCACAAAGAAGTTTCTCAGAAAGCTTCTTTCTAGTTTTTATTTGAGGATATTTCCTTTGTTAGTGTAGGCTTCAATTCGATCCAAAATATCCTTTCTGAGATTCTTCAAAAACACTGGTAAGCGACTGCTCCATGAAACGAAAGTGTAACTCTGTGAGATGAATTCACACATCAGAAATCAGTTTCTCAGAAAGCTTCCTTCTGGTTTTCATCTGGGGATATTTCCTTTTTCACCCTATGTCTCAATGTGCTCCCAAATATCACTTTGCAGATTCCACCAAAGCAGTGTTAGGGAACTGCTTCATGAAGAAGAATTTGTAACTCTGTAAAATGAATTCACACATAACAAAGCAGTCTCTCAGAAAGCTTCTTTCTAGTTTTTATCTGAAGGTATTTCCTTGGTCACTGCAAGCCTCCTTGCGCTAAGATATGTCCTATTGCAGATTTCATCAAAACAGAGTTAGCAAACTGATCAATGAAAAGAAAAGTGTAACTCTCTGAGTTGCATTCACATCATTTAGCAGTTTCTGAGAACTCTCTCTCCAGGTTTTATCTGACGATATTTCCTTTTTCACCATAGGCCTCAATGCGCTCCAAAATATCACTTTTCAGATTCCATGAAAACAGTGTTAGCAAACTGTTTCATGAAGAAAGAGGTATATCTCTTTGAGATGAATTCACACATCACGAAGAAGTTTCTCAGAAAGCTTCTTTGTAGTTTTTATTTGAGGATATTTCCTTTGTCCGTGTAGGCTTCAATGCAATAAAAAAATCACTTCCCAGATTCCCCAAAAACAGTGGTACCAGACTGCTCCATGAAAAGAAAGTGTAACTCTGTGAGAAGAATTCAAATATCAGAGAACATTTTATCGGAAACCTTCTTTCTAATTTTGAAGCATACGTGGACACAGGAAATATCCTCAAATAAAAACTAGAGAAATCTTTCTGAGAAACTTCTTTGTGAAGTGTGCATTCCACTCACAGTGTTACACCTCTCTTCTCATACAGCATGGGGGAAATCCTTTTGTAGCAAAAGGTACCAAGGTATATTCAGGAGCATACTGATGCCTATGGTGAAAAGGGAAATAGCCTCAGACAAAAACTGGAAAGAAGCTATCTGTGAAACTGCTCTGTGATATGTGTATTCATCTCACATACATAAAGCTTTCTTTACATTATGTCATTTGGAAACTCTGCCACGGACGGATCCACGAAGGGATATTAGGGAGCACAGTCAGGACTATGGCGAAAATTGAAATATCTTCATATAAAAACTGGAGAGGGGGGTGGAGCAAGATGGCCGAATAGGAACAGCTCCAGTCTCCAATTCCCAGCGCCAGCGACACAGAAGACCGGTGATTTCTGCACTTTCAACTGAGGTACTGGGGTCATCTCACTAGGGAGTGCCGGACAATAGTTGCTGGTCAGTTGCTGCAGCTCGACCAGCCAGAGCTGAAGCAGGGCAAGGCATCACCTCACCTGGGAAGCACAAGGGGGAAGGGAATCCCTTTTCCTAGCCAGGGGAACTGAGACACACAACACCTGGAAAATCGGGTAGGTCCCACCCCAATACTGGCTTTAAGCAAACAGCCACACCAGGAGAATATATCCCACACCTGGCTGGGAGGGTCCCACACCCACGGAGCCTCCCTCATTGCTAACACAGCAGTCTGCGATCTAACCGCAAGGCAGCAGCGAGGCTGGGGGAGGGGCGCCTGCCATTGCTGAGGCTTAAGTAGGTAAACAAAGCCACTGGGAAGCTGGAACTGGGTGGAGCTCACAGCAGCTCAAGGAAACCTGCCTCTCTCTGTAGACTCCAGCTCTGGGGACAGGGCATAGTTAACAACAACAACAAAAGCAGCAGAAACCTTTGGAGACGCAAATGACTCTGTCTGACAGCTTTGAAGAGAGCAGTGGATCTCCCAACATCGAGGTTGAGATCTGAGAAGAGACAGACTGCCTGCTCAAGTGGGTCCCTGACCCCTGAGTAGCCTAACTGGGAGACATCCCCCACTAGGGGCAGTCTGACACCCCACACCTCACAGGGTGGAGTACACCCCTGAGAGCAAGCTTCCAAAGTAAGAATCAGACAGGTGCACTCGCTGTTCAGCAATATTCTATCTTCTGCAACCTCTGCTGCTGATACCCAGGCAAACAGGGTCTGGAGTGGACCTCAAGAAATCTCCAACAGACCTACAGCTGAGGGTCCTGACTGTTAGGAAAACTATCAAACAGGAAGGACATCTATACCAAAACCCCATCAGTACGTCGCCATCATCAAAGACCAGAGGCAGATAAAACCACAAAGATGGGGAAAGAGCAGGGCAGAAAAGCTGGAAATTCAAAAAATAAGAGCGCATCTCCCTCTGCAAAGGAGTGCAGCCCATCGCCAGCAACGGATCAAAGCTGGTCAGAGAATGACTTTGACGAGATGAGAGAACAAGGCTTCAGTCCATCAAACTTCTCAGAGCTAAAGGAGGAATCACGTACCCAGCACAAAGAAACTAAAAATCTTGAAAAAAGAGTGGAAGAATTGACAGCTAGACTAATTAATGCAGAGAAGGTCATAAACGAAATGACAGAGATGAAAACCATGACACGAGAAATACGTGACAAATGGACAAGCTTCAGTAACTGACTCGATCAACTGGAAGAAAGAGTATCAGCGATTGAGGATCAAATGAATGAAATGAAGCAAGAAAAGAAACCAAAAGAAAAAAGAAGAAAAAGAAATGAACAAAGCCTGCAAGAAGTATGGGATTATGTAAAAAGACCAAATCTACATCTGATTGGGGTGCCTGTAAGTGAGGGGGAAAATGGAATGAAGTTGGAAAACACTCTTCAGGATATCATCCAGGAGAACTTCCCCAACCTAGTAGGGCAGGCCAACATTCAAATTCAGGAAATACAGACAACGCCACAAAGACACTCCTCGAGAAGAGCAACTCCAAGACACATAATTGTCAGATTCACCAAAGTTGAAATGAAGGAAACAATCTAAAGGGCAGCCAGAGAGAAAGGTCGGGTTACCCACAAAGGGAAGCTCATCAGACTAACAGCAGATCTCTCGGCGGAAACTCTACAAGCCAGAAGAGAGTGGGGGCCAATATTCAACATTTTTTTTTTTCATTTTTTAAAAAATTTTTATTATACTTTAAGTTCTAGGGTACATGTGCATAACGTGCAGGTTTGTTACATATGTATACATGTGCCATGTTGGTGTGCTGCACCCATCAACGCGTCAGCACCCATCAATTCATCATTTATATCAGGTATAACTCCCCAATGCAATCCTTCCCCCCTTCCCCCTCCCCATGATAGGCCCCATTGTGTGATGTTCCCCTTCCCGAGTCCAAGTGAGCTCATTGTTCAGTTCCCACCTATGAGTGAGAACATGCGGTGTTTGGTTTTCTGTTCTTGTGATAGTTTGCTAAGAATGATGGTTTCCAGCTGCATCCATGTCCCTACAAAGGACACAAACTCATCCTTTTTTATGGCTGCATTCCATGGTGTATATGTGCCACATTTTCTTAATCCAGTCTGTCACAGATGGACATTTGGGTTGATTCCAAGTCTTTGCTATTGTGAATAGTGCCGCAATAAACATACATGTGCATGTGTCTTTGTAGTAGAATAATTTATAATCCTTTGAGTATATACCCAGTAGTGGGATGGCTGGGTCATATGGTACATCTAGTTCTAGATCCTTGAGGAATCGCCATACTGTTTTCCATAATGTTTGAACTAGTTTACAATCCCACCAACAGTGTAAAAGTGTTCCTATTTCTCCACATCCTCTCCAACACCTGTTGTTTCCTGATTTTTTAATGATTGCCATTCTAACTGGTGTGAGATGGTATCTCATTGCGGTTTTGATTTGCATTTCTCTGATGGCGAGTGATGATGAGCATTTTTTCATGTGTCTGTTGGCTGTATGAATGTCTTCTTTTGAGAAATGTCTGTTCATATCCTTTCCCCACTTTTGGATGGGGTTGTTTGTTTTTTTCTTGTATATTTGTTTGAGTTCTTTGTAGATTCTGGATATTAGCCCTTGTCAGATGAGTAGATTGCAAAAATTTTCTCCCATTCTGTAGGTTGCCTGTTCACTCTGATGGTAGTTTCTTTTGCTGTGCAGAAGCTCTTTAGTTTAATGAGATCCCATGTGTCAATTTTGGCTTTTGCTGCCGTTGCTTTTGGTGTTTTAGACATGAAGTCCTTGCCCATGCCTATGTCCTGAATGGTACTACCTAGATTTTCTTCTAGGGTTTTTATGGTAATAGGTCTAACATTTAAGTCTCTAATCCATCTTGAATTAATCTTCGTATCAGGAGTAAGGAAAGGATCCAGTTTCAGCTTTCTACTTATGGCTAGCCAATTTTCCCAGCACCATTTATTAAATAGGGAATCCTTTCCCCATTTCTTGTTTTTGTCAGGTTTGTCAAAGATCAGATGGCTGTAGATGTGTGGTATTATTACTGAGGACTCTGTTCTGTTCCATTGGTCTATATCTCTGTTTTGGTACCAGTACCATGCTGTTTTGGTTACTGTAGCCTTGTAGTATAGTTTGAAGTCAGGTAGCGTGACGCCTCCAGCTTTGTCCTTTTGACTTAGGATTGTCTTGGCAATGAGGGCTCTTTTTTGGTTCCATATGCACTTTAAAGCAGTTTTTCCAATTCTGTGAAGAAACTCATTGGTAGCTTGATGGGGATGGCATTGAATCTATAAATAACCTTGGGCAGTATCGCCATTTTCACGATATTGATTCTTCCTATCCATGAGCATGGTATGTTCTTCCATCTGTTTGTGTCCTCTTTTATTTCACTGAGCAGTGGTTTGTAGTTCTCC
>NW_022309591.1:0-14475 GCF_002776525.5 Piliocolobus tephrosceles
TGGTGGAGTATGAGAAGGGAGAAGTTGAAAGTACAAGGTCAACATGAAATCTGTGAATTATAATAATTAATGTTTTCCCAAAGGGCTTTCAGGTGAAAAATATCAACAGGAGATAGAAGCATCCTGTAAATGTGACATATATTATTACCTAAATGAAGATATGAGGAATAGAAGGAATAGAAGGAATGGAACACGAGAATTTGACATATCATGATCAGGAATCCATATTTCAGAAGTAGTTAACATAACCGAAACTGAATATCTGAATTAAGAAATTTAATTTAGGCTGGGCGCGGTAGCTCAAGCCTGTAATCCCAGCACTTTGGGAGGCCAAGACGGGCGGATCACGAGGTCAGAAGATCGAGACCATCTCCTGGCTAACACGGTGAAACCCCGTCTCTACTAAAAAATACAAAAAAATAGTCAGGTGAGGTGACTGGCGCCTGTAGTCCCAGCTACTCGGGAGGCTGAGGCAGGAGAATGGCGTAAACACAGGAGGCAGAGCTTGCAGTGAGCTGAGATGCAGCCACTGCACTCCAGCCTGAGTGACAGAGCGAGCCTCCGTCTCAAAACAAAAAAAAAAGAGAGATTTAATTTAAATTTTTGATACTCATGATATTTAAGAAATATAGTTGTTAGAAATAATACATACTGCTTCAGCATAAATAGGGTATGGAATTCCATCAACTTCAAACTATTCAATTTAGTGCTATAATTCTTTACTTCTGCATCACCCCATTTCCTGTGGCACTCTGCTGCCTAAGAATCCTAGCTTGGCTTGTTATGCTGTAAAAATATTGTTGTACAGACCATAGATGAACCTTTCAGTCAACAGGCCTGTTGGAATGCCCGAGGACGGAGCTTAGAGTGAGGCTTCTCTGAACTTTTAGAAACAGGTTCTGGAGTGATTTTTGTGCCTGCTTGTCAATACATATTTGTAAGTTTGGAAAAACTTAGTACAAAACTTTTAAAATTATAATATTTACTTGGCAGTAGTGCTGTATGTGAGGAATTACAAAGGTTCTCTCCATCTATAATGATGAGATCCTACAGATATTTACTAAAAGAACCCAATAATTGCCTAATGAACAAATTGATTCAGGTCAATACACACACACACACACACACACACACACACGTAAATATATATACCCATGCATATAAAAAAGGTACAGTATTAATACTGTAATGTCATGTTTTTACATGTGGAAAAGCACTGGGACTGCCACAGAGAAGAACTGGTAGCAAATAGTCATTTTCCAAATAAAAAGTTATGAAATGCCAATGAATATGTCCTATTACTCTGCTTTAGAAGATGTAGGTTTTTATTTTCAAGTTAGAAGAATGACTTTTTAAACATGCATATAGGAGTGTTGCAACAAAATGACTGCCTTTGACATCACTATTTGATAGAGCTCAATACTTAGTGATGAAACTTTTTGGAAAATCATTTTGCTTTATTATAATACATGTACAAAAATGCTTGAAACAATCTGCAAAAATCAGTCTTATATTTTTATTTTATTAAAAACCTTTCTTAAACTCCAACAATATTATCCAAATTGATTACTTGCGTATTTCATTGAATTGCCATCAGATGTGTTTCATAGTTATCCTCTCAGGACAGAAATCAGTCATGACTAAAAACCATTATATCAATATTATCCAGATACCTATCTATATACCCAGCTATGCGTACAACCATATGCACATAGTTTCTAAATCCATACATGGAAACACTGTTGGAATAATTAGCTGCTTGAAAAGGTCATGCTCAATTGGATATATAAATGGAGAATAAATAAATAGAATTGTATATTTAATAGCACATAGCATATTATTTTTGTTTACAGAAATACAATTTTTGCCTTCTTGTTGACTACTCGATTACAGATCTACCATCACCCCCTTTTTTTTTTTTTTTTTGAGTGGGAGTCTCACTCACTCTGTCCCCTGGCTGGAGTGCAGAGGTGAAATCTTGGCTCACTGCAACCTCTGCCTCCTGGGTTCAAACAATTCTCCTGCTTCAGCCTCCCCAGTAGCTGGGACTACAGGTGCGTACAACCATGCCCAGCTAATTTTTTTTGTACTTCTAATAGAGACAGGGTTTCACCATATTGGCCAGGATGGTCTTGATTTCCTGACCTGGTGATCTGCCTGCCTTGCCCTCCCAAAGTGCTGGCATTACAGACATGAGCCATACTATCTCTTCTTAAAAACACTTGGAACAAGCTATAGTTCAGATTTCAAAATTTGTCAAAGGAAGATACCTAATATATGATTAACAGTTCACAGGAAGGGCAGGGCCACTGATATTTCTTCAACAGAAGAAATATCTGATTCACTGATTGATATACATAAAGATTCTAGGTTGTTTTAGATTAGGTCATGCTAGTCTGCCAAGTGGGTTATGCAAAAAAAAAAAAAAAAAAAAAAAAAAAATCTTCTCATACATTGGAATTCAAAATTGTAGGCAAATAATAGTGGACACGTGTTCATTTCTAGAAGCTTTCTTTCACTTCACAATGAAGCCTCATTGTGAAGATTCACATTTCACCCACATGTAGCTTCAAGGGAAGACTCCGATTCTGAAGAGTTTCTAATGTCACTTTATTTGCTATTTATTTGTATGTATTTTCATCTTTGATGACAGTTAATACCGCAGGAATACTTTGTAATTTCACGTTTGTACTTTTGATACAGGAACTAACTTTCTTTCTGTGTGATATCTTCACCATGTCTTGTATTCTCAAGCCCATAAGCTTCTTTCTACAAGTTGTTACTTCATATAGAATACAATTGAATTTGTATTTGATAAATAACAGTGAATCTCAATACTCAATAATATTTTCAATGACTTTGAGTTCAAAGATAAGGTCATTGCTAATTAAAGTTGAAAATAGATTCTCTTACCTCTCTTTTTATTTTATAAGAAATACTAAAAAAAAATCATAATACTTCCTAGAATGGAAATTGCAATACTTCTATAAGGCTACTATGGGTAATTTTTTTTGTCTTACTCTTATAGTCCATTTAAAAATGTTCACACGTTTTCTTTTCTTCACTTGGGATTGATTAGTTCAACCATTAGATTTAAATTGGCTATTGAGATTGTGTCTAGTCATTTGGTAGGCACGAAATAATTATTGCGAACTCAATATCTCTGACTGTGGGTTCTCTAAGTTCTTCTTGCATGTAAATCCTTAATAATTACAATACAAATGAGTGAATGTAGGTAATTTAATGATCATTTCTGGGTGTAGTATCTCTTTGACATTCTGGAACTGTCACCATCAAAATGAAGTGTTGATTCTAGGTTGTCTTCATTTGAAATTATTACTCATTATCTGGCACTAATTGTTTAGTTCACAATGGTTGCTTCAGTATAAATCACAGTAGTATAAATCACTACACACATTATAATTTGTACAGGAATTTCTATTACTGAGTCATATGCTATCTAGATAAAGCAAAGTTTTGTTTAACATAAATAAAAGTAATTGTATAACAAAAAGTTTCCTTGACAACGATAATCTCTATGATTTCTCCCAGGATGATGATTCTGACTTGTGTTGTGACCCTTTGTTATTTCTGGGAAATATTATTTCTGCCGATGTATGACTGGCAGTGAACATTAAATCCTATTTGAACAAATGAGATCTTGAATTTATTGGACCCTGTTTCTTGCACTGCGGTGTATTTGTAATCAATTATTCCAATTCTTCCAGTACCCAAATTACTTGAATGACATTGGAAAACTGATACTACTACAAAACAAGACAGAGCTCCAGAGATGCAGAATGTATTAAAAAAGGAAAAATATACAAGATATAAAAATCATATGAAGTTAAAAAAATACTTATAACATGATGGGATAAGTTGGGTATTATAAATGAAGATAAGAGAATAAGATAAAACAGTGTGCAATCACTTTGTGTTTTCCAGAACATATGTGGGCAGACTTTAAAATATTATGAAAATATTAATACAATTATCGGTATAAAAGTCTAAATGCACATCATTGAAATGAGAAATATGAAAGTTGAAAAATAAAAATCAAAAGAATATTGCGTGGTACGTCAATAGATAAGGTTAAAAGAAGTCAGCTAAATTCAGTCAATTAGCGAGCTGAGATATTGGTCAATGAATTCTACAATACATCACACAAGTGTGTGTGAGTATGTGTCTGTATGTGTATAAGACAGAAGAGGGACAGAGAAGGGGAGAGGAAGGCAAGGAGAGAAAATAAAATTTAATACACAAAAGAAGACATCGAATTCCATCAACCATCAGTACTTCTTATATATACAAAAGTGCCAACAGAGTGGGGATAGTAGGTAGGAAGATAGTTAACACGTAATTTTTAAAAGTTCCTTTAAAGGCTCTGAAAAGGAAGCACAAGTCCTTAGATTTGTATTGTCTACCTAAAATAAGAAAGTAAATTTAAAATGATCAATACGTTGTCGTATCAGAAAGAAATTTCAGAACACCAAGGAGAACTCCATTGGAAGTTCTACGGGATGGGATGGAAGTAGAGGCTGCTATGAAATGAATAACAGCAGATAGACATCTGGACTCTCATTAGTAATAGTAAGTGCGAGACTCTGAAGAATTATCTGTCTAAATGTGCAGTATGACTATTTCACTAGAACTCTTTCTTTAACCAAACCAACATTGAACTGTGAGCACAAGATAAAAGCACTGAAAGCATGCCTAAACACACAGTGTTTCCCAATGTCCACCCCTGTCTGGAAGAATTACTAGAGGAGACATTTTGAAAAAAGGAGCCATAAGTCTGAGAGAGAGATTGTATAAGAAAAGGTGAAGAACAATAAAACCGGAATAATTTATGCTTAGGCATAAATAAAGGTAGCTTTTGAAGAAAACAATAGGACCTTTGATTTTGGATTTAATGTATTGCTTATCTGAATGTAGAGTCGGCTTTTCAATGTGCGGATACAGAAGATGGCAGGGAGTTGGAGGAAGAGCAAAATAATTGCTAAGATTCTTGATTTACATGAGAAAAATATAAAGAAAATGATTAACAAAGGCATTGCGTAGAAGTAGCAAAGCTTAAATACACATGTTAAAATTTCAAGGGGAACCATTTAAAAAATATTAATGAGATGTCAGACTTTCAAATCATTAGAGGAAAAATAAATGTAGCTGCATGAATTCATCAAAAGACAAGAATAATATTTTTTAAAGCAGAGAAAGTAGAAAACATGAAAGAAGTTGTTAAAAATGATTTAAACATCTCAGTAATCACAAATCAAATCAATATCTAAAAACAATTTAAATGGTCAGTTTCAAACTAGCTTTTAAATAGCTCTTTTCTTTTGTTTAAAAGAGCATTAAACATTTAATCTGAGAAAATAAAATGACTCATTAATAGAGGTAGCAAAGAAATAAAAGAATATCAGACATATGTCCAAAAAAAAGGTGTGTTAATATTGGTGTTAGGACAAAGAAAATGTTAATCGAATACATTTAAGAGGACGTCTTAAATATCCTTTTAAAGAGGAATTTTTTTTTTCTTTTTTTCTTTTTTTTTGAGACGGAGTCTCGTTCTGTCGCCCAGGCTGGAGTCCAGTGGCCGGTTCTCAGCTCACTGCAAGCTCCGCCTCCCGGGTTTATGCCATTCTCCTGCCTCAGCCTCCGAGTAGCTGGGACTACAGGCGCCCGCCACCTCGCCCGGCTAGGTTTTTCTTTTGTATTTTTTAGTAGAGATGGGGTTTCACGGTGTTAGCCAGGATGGTCTCGATCTTCTGACCTCGTGATCCGCCCGTCTCGGCCTCCCAAAGTACTGGGATTACAATCTTGAGCCACCGCGCCCGGCCTAAAGAGAATATTTTTAAAATCTATCACACTAGGAATATATTTTGTGCTAAGCCTATTTTGGCCTCTTTAAAGAAGCAAGTAACAGATACAATTTCACAGGTTTATAAAACAAAGATCACAGTTGCCTTAAAGTGAGATGGCAAAGATTGTAAGAAGAAGTGGTGGTATTGATGACATGTTAGAGTCTGAGAGCTAAGTTTGGGGTATGATTGTTTTGAGTTGCATATTAGAAAACTAAGTATACATACCAAGTAGAAAGTTGACTATAAAAGTATTTGAATCAGTGTTAAATCTAGCTACAAGGTATAAATTTAAAAATCTCTAGTATAAAAACCGCATTTAAAAATGCGTGACAAAATGATATGTGGTTAGTGTACACATGTCAAATTTTTAACACTTAAGCAATCCAAGGACCAAGTTTTTGGGCATTCCAATGTTTTTAGAGCAGGAATTGAGAGAACACAGTGAAGCAAATGCAAAGATAAGTATATACAAGGACATTCAGGAGATTGGTGACAGTATGGAAAAAGTTACAAATTGTGTATTAGAGATGAGAATGGCAAATACTGCAGATAGATCAAGCAAGATGAAGACTAAGAATTGACTATTGTAATCAGTGATTAAGAAGTCATTGCTGACCTTGTATTAGAAGTCTTTTACAGTGACAAGAGCAATAGGCTTGCTTGGAATGGGCTCAAGGGGTAATATGAAAAGAAGCATTACAATAAATGAGGGAAGTGAAGTGTTGTAAGGAGTGTTGTTGTTAAGAAAAAAACCAGGTTTTTATATAAAGCAGAGGGAGAGGCAGGATCAGCAGTGAGCTCAGCAATTTTTCAATTTGTTTTAAGATAAGAGAAAAAGCTACATCTTTCACATAGATGTGAAACATCATGCACACAACTAAAAATAAATAAAACAAAGGTAAAATTGAAGAAATGGGGTACTTTAGGAAAATGGTGATAGTAGAATCTATCGTAGAACTGAAGGTGTTGCCTTTGGATAAAAGCATGAATAATTTATTTCTAATGAAACAGGAAAAATGTATATATTGTCATAAAAAACTATTACAAGGTTGTAATAGTGGTGGAAACATCTAGATGGTATTTTGGCTGCTAGAATTTCTTTCATAAAGCAAGAGCTGACCTCATCAGATAAGAGTGTAGATTTTGGAGGTTTGTGAAGAAAGGACAGGGTCTGAAATGGTCATCTAGGAAGATGGCAGATTGAATGGAGAATGGAAACACCTAATACAATTGTTGAGCAGCAGTAGGCGTATGTAAGAAGCTGGCAAACATGCTTCTATATGTGAACAATCTGCATGATAGTGTGTTTTACACCACTAAGCTCAAGTAGGTATATAGAGGTTCAAGGTACGCAGAGAATGTGAACTAGGATTGTGGTGTTACTAAGGGAGTTGAAGACATAGGTGAGGGATTGATTATAATGTTTTACCATGAAATTTAAGCTGGGTAAAGATACAAAAGAAGGTAAGAAATAAGAGAGGAATAATGTAATAGAAGAGGGGCAGTAAACCTGAAGTTCTGGTTATTGGTGTTGGGATCTTAGAGCATGCAAGCTACTGAAGGGGTGGAATTAGAGAGGAATTGAAATTGGCAGTATGGAAAGTTTGTGCTTATTAGTAATGGTAAGTTCTAGGGTACAAATATGATTGTTGGGTAAGTTATCCATGTCAGTATTTAAAGCATCGAGAGTTATGAAAGTAGTCATGTGGGACAGACAGCCGAAATTCTATGGGATGTGAGATGAGCCTAAGTGTCTATGATATTTGTTAGAAGGAGGATGACATCAAATTTAAATCTGTTGTTCCTAGAGATGAAGAAGGAACATCATTGGAGCTAGGCGTTTTGGAAGAAAAGGGAAGAAAAGAGATTGGATGTGACACAGAGGGTATCTTTCGCATCTCCATAGTATTAGGAGTAAGGAAAGTGAAACAGCTACCAGTTGAGAATCTTACAGGAGAAGCAGTATTCTTGAGGGTAGGGAGTTTCCTAAAAGCACTAATAATACAATAAATAAAATGTTTTAAAAAAGTGATTCAGATGATTTTATCAATTATTTGTTTCTGTTTAACAAACCACTAAATCTTAGGATTTAAAGTAGCAATGCTTACCCCCCCGCCATAAATCTACACCCCAGCCAATAGGTTCCACTGATTTGGGACAGAAGTACTGATCAGAATTGGGCTTGCTCAGGTGTTTGCATTCAGTTAGTGAATTGGCCAGGGCTGGCTGGTTACTACGCTTTGCCTGGAAAAACCTGAGTTCTGCTCCATGTGTTTCTCATATCACTCCAGCTACCATTCCCTCCACCCATGGTAACGGCAGAAGATTTGAATTAACTATTCAGAAAGAAAGCATCAGTGGCTAATAAACATATTACAAGAAGGTCATTTCTCATTACTAATCAGTGAACACCCATTAAAACAATTAAAAGGTAAAATTTTATACATGTTAAGAAAGGTTTGTAAAATTCATTGTTGGTGAGCGGGATGGAAAAATATATGCTTTCATTTAGTTTCAGAGAGAGAATAAATTATTCCCCCACCTTTGGTAGGACTTTCAGCCATGTGTATCAGTTTTTAAATTGAAGCTACTTTTTAATCCCAAAACTATTCTTCAAGGTATCAACCATAAAAGAATATTCATTATAAAAGAATATTCACAGTACTTATTAAGACATTTAAAGATGTTCATTGTAGCATTGTACAAAATATCACACATTGTAGGAAGTTAAATGTGTAAGTAAAGATTGATTGAATACAGCAATTCCTCATGCATCAGTCAAATACTTAGATGAAAACAAGTGCCACACTCAAATTAAGTAACTGAACATATTTTAATAAAGGCATTGTTTACAATGATATGGGTACAAGTCTAGGAAAGCTAGAAAGGGAAATGTAGTATCCTGGAGTTGATAACTATGGAAAACTCCCAGTATCTCTTGACCTAATGGGAAACTCATGACAGCTGTGTGTAGAAGGCCACCTGATAAAAGGTATGACCCTTGGTGGGGGAAGATGGCAAACAAATAGATAACAAGTATGGAGGAAGGTGGGAAGTAAGTGTCTCAACTTTGCTTTTCTTCCTTCTGTATCTCCTGCCAGTGGCTTTCACTGCACTGACAGATACAATCAGAAGCCACAGGGCAAGGAAGGCATTGAGGATCAAGAGCTCTTTCAGGCAGTCGTTTTAGTTCAGTTTCCCAGGACACAGAGCAGTGTGGAGAAGAGTGGAGACTGGATCCGGACAGACGAAAGGAAGTTATACCGCATAACACACACGTCAGTGTTCAATAGCAGAAAGGAGGTCCGGGTAAGTTCACACTTGTTTATATAGAATGATTTCTCCAAAATGGGTAAATGAAAATTTTAATACCTGCAATCTAGTATTTTTAATATAAAATATACAATGTGATCAATACTTCTAAATCTACATATGTAATTATTTCAGTGAAAATATATACCTCATATTGTTAACAATAGTCATCATTCCTGTAGCAGTAGTTAGTGGATATGGGTAGAAAATTGAGAGGGATTTTATTCATCTGGATTTTGAAGTTTACAATGAGCGTGCATTTATGTATCAAATTTATTTAACAAATTTAAATTTTTTACATCAATAAAATTACTAAAATTCTATAGAGCAGTTGGACAAGGGGCAGGAGCAAAATTTATATTATGATAAATAATAATGTATCTTCTAATATATACAATATAGAGAATCAGAATGAGGAAATGATGGAAGCCTGCTTATTAATTCATTATTGAATTATGAATTGAATTAAATTATGAATTGAATTATAAATTGAATTCAACTATGAATGACATTATGAATTATGAGTTATAAATTGAATAACAAGAAATAGGTAATGAGGGTGGCTGCCACCAGTCTAATTCTGAGGCTTGAAAAGTTTTACAGTGGAAAACGGGCACATACATACTTTCAGTAAGTAATGGTGTTTAATTGTATTTAATTTCTCCTATTTTTTTAGGTGACTGTTAATTTTTTAGGGAATAAAAGTTATTTGGACCTAAGTGTTTACTAAACAGGATTTATTTCTTTTGGCTTAGGGGTACTATGAAAAAAATCACTGAGATACTAAGGGCACGGTGAACACAAAGGTTGAAAACCTCAGATCTAAAGTATTAAAATCATTCTCGGGCAAATCACAGAAGTTCTACGTACATATTTCTAAAGATATAAGCATGTTAACTGTAAACTTATTCTACCTCTAGATTATCAAATGGCCCTTCACTCTTTTACTATTTTTTTCTTTTTAATTTTTTCGGGCAGGCAATTCATTTACACGGTCTCCTGTTTTATGTAATTTGTATCTAGATGAAATATTTTGGGACTTATTGAGTGTAAATAGAAAGAGCTAATGAGAACCAATGCCTTTCTCCCGCCATCCACTCAGTTTATTTCCCTAACGTTTGCTAATCACTTGTGACTCATTTGCAAAGAAAATACACTAATATGCATAGTCTAGCAGAAAGCAGGTGTTAAGCATTGTACTGTGAAATTGTGCTAGTTGATACCATGCACAGGAACGTGAACAGAAATATAAAAAGAGGAAATTGCATCAGGTTGTAACGTAGTGCTTAAAACTAGGAATCAGAACATGGTCTGTGCCCCATCTAGCTACATGATCATGGGCAATCATTGACTGTTCTGAGCCTCAGTTTTGTTTTCACAGAGAAATGAATCAATCTAACCGTAATTGACCAGTTTCTTGAGGAACTTAAGGACCAGGATAAAATAATACGTAGTTGCAGTTACTACATAATCTATTAGGTCAAATTAGACATACAATTAATTAGATATATGTATAGCTACTTATTTTAGAAACGCTTAAGGATTCCAGAAAATTTTCAAACTCCTTAATTTGGCACACTTGGCCTGGCCTAGCATTTTGTCAATTAGCCATGACTTACTTTCGCAATTCTGACTTCTACCACAAACAGTATCAGATTATTACTAATTTAAATTACAGTGTTATGTAGTTTCATTTTTCCATGCTTTGACTTTAATAAGTGATTTTAAATATATTAATGATGGAGAATATATAAAATCTGATAATGACTGATGGAATGTATTAGAAATGTGAGGGAATCAAAACCTGCTATAGGAATTCAGAAAAAGTGAAGATGAATTTCTATGAGAAATGAGTTTTATTTTAAAAAATGGTATCTGAACTAAACCACAGAGATGGATAAAACTACAGCAGCAGAGACTATATGAGGGCTTTAAAACTAGAGAAATACCCTACGTGTGGAATAACTCAGGCATATGCCTGCTTTCAAGACTTTATTAAATTATTTCTTGCTAACTATGCCTTTTCTAATATAGCTTATAATCTATTCAATTCATAAGTATGAACATTTGCTAGACATAAATGAGGTTGTCTTCAACTCACAGGAATTCTTCTGTTCTGGGAATTTTCCCATGGTAGCCAAGTTTCTCCTCCCTGATATCACTCTCAGTATCCTCCTATGACCCTGGCTGATTGTTGCTGTTATTACCAATGAGTGTTGGTAGCAACAATTGCAGCTGTGCTGGAAATATTTTATTTACCAGATTCAACCTTTGCCCTTCTCCAGTCTGCCAGTAAGATGGTCAAGGAGGAATCATAGTAGTTTAGTCAGAAGAAATGACTGATATTGAAGGGTATTTTTTCCCCCGAGATGGACTCTTGCTCTGTAGCCCAGCCTAGTGTTCAGTGGTGTGATCTCGACAACCTCAGCCTCCTGAGTAGCTGGCATTACAGGCACCCGCCAGTATGCCCAGCTAGTTTTTGTATTTTTAGTAGAGACATGGTTTCACTTTGCTGGCTGGGCTGGTCTCGAACTCCTGACTTCAACTTACCTGTCCATCTTGGCCTCCCAGTGTGCTGGGATTAAAGATGTGAGCCACCACAGCCCGTACTAGAGTTTTTAACTACTTGACTTCCTTACTGTGTGGTATCTCTTAAACTTTGCTTCCCTTGGTGGGGGCGTGGGGGGTGGGGAGTTGGGGGTTGGGGGATGGGGGGGTGGGAACAGCTATTGTCAAGAGCAAATTCACTGTAAAATTTTCTCTTCTTTGAATCTTTGCTTCCTTTCATCCCTTTAAGTAGATGGGTGGTAATAGCTCCGTTCTTATTACTGGTAAAGTTTTTGTATTTTTCCTTATGGTACCATTCAATTACTTATGTTAAAGAAAATTAAACAACTCAGTTTCAGTTTTCACATGTACAGAGGTTAAGAGTTTTTACTCTTATTTTTGCAAGAAGAAAACAGCATTCAAAGAATTGAAAATGTGTGACTTTTCTTGGACAAGGAAACTGAGGTTTTAGAGCAACTCAAAATGTGGAGACAGGTGAATCCAGAGTCATTGCCAACACCTGCTTACCTGAAACGGGAGTCAATGGAGTAAAAAACTGGTGGGACAACTTACATGGTCATGTTGATCAATTGTTGGAGGCTGAGAGTGGACTAATGAGAAACTATAGGAGCTGCAGTCTTACTGCTCTTCACACTTTTATGAGCCCCACTGAGTTCTCCTGGTGAGGATCTGAGAAACCTACCCTCTTGCCTCTGGCAGGGGAAAGGGAAGAGCAATTTTATTTTATTGTTTAATGCCTAGAGCATTTTCCATAACAAACACCTTCTGAGAAAAAGGCTTTATTAGAGATTTTCCCAAATAGGGAAAGTCATTTCTTCCCATGCCAGCCTCCTACTGCTTTTCTATCTCATCAAATGAGGGCAAGGAGGAAGGTGGGGTGCTTTTCTTTTTTTTTTTTTTGCAGGGGATGTGAAGGAGGACTATACCACTGGTGAAGATTGCATTCCTAAAATACAGGCCCACAGAAAGACTGAGATTTAATAATGAGATTATAGAATGCTTCACGCCCTCACCCATACACATATTACCTTCACATCATTAGGGGTCTAGTGTAAAAATAGTGAATTACAGTTAAATGTGCTGCAAGACATAGATTTGGAAATTTTTCTGCAGTGAGCAGGTCTATGCAAACCTACCCGCAAAGGCCTAGGACGCTAAGGGGAAGAATAAAGAGGCTGACAAACCCAGTTTCACAGAAAGAAACATTCATTAATTGTAGAGACTTACAAACAGAAGCCACGTCTTGAGCAGCCAAGGGACAAGACGGTGAATCCCTGTCCGCAGACATAGGGTTTATATACCATATGGAAACTGCCTAAGGGCAGGATTTATGGTCAGTAAATGTTTACAATAACATCAAAGTTGTTTTGACCTAAGGGCAGAATTTCCGGGTATGTGAAAGTAGAAATCTTAGATGCATTCCCAGAACTGGTGTTAATCAGAAGTCAGCATGATGGATGTGCGTCCGAGAGGAAGTTGCTTCAGCCTCCACAAAGGTGAAGTTCTTAGGGAGGCCAAAGTGAGTGGCCAAGATTAAAATAATAATAAAAAATAATCAGAAGAGTTTGAGGCTCTGGCAACTAAAGCTACATAAAATATTAAACATAGCCCAACTCCTAGCCAGACTAGCATAAATAATCATACAAAATGTTTGCTTACCTCAGTTCTTATTACCATGTACATTATGCTTGACTTGCAGCAACAAAAAATTACATAGCCTGTTAAATGATGGGGAAAAAAAATTAAAAGCAAAACTAAATGATGGTATGAAGAGATAAATTCCTCAGGAGAATTAAACTCACATACAAGTTTTCAAATTGTCCGGAAGGGAATTTAACTATAATCTTTTAATTATCTACCTCACACTTTCTGGCTCTACTAGCTCACTTTTAACTTTCCTGCCAAGTCTACAGTAGGTGATCACAGCAGAGGAGTGCGTTACAGCATTTGATCTCAATGATGGTTAAATGATCAATTAATAATGCCTTCTATGAATAAGACAAGGCAAGACAAAGACTTACAGAATGTAATTCTTTAATTTCTGTTCTAGATCCTTCGTTTAAAAACACCAAATGGCTGCTTATTAAATGGCTTTCAACCTCAGTTTTATTTCCAAGCTTATGGATACCTTGATTTCTTTATCCATACACTCTGTGGATGTCTATACCACAGGCTCCTGAAGATTGCTCTAAGACCTCTGTCCTATGCTTAGCCTCTGCTCCAGAGAAAGAAAAATAAATACTTCCTGAAGCTGTGTTTCACTCTTAACACTTCTAACTTTCTCTTGTCCAGTATCTAGTCCTAGCCTTTCACCTAGGAGGATGCAAACCCCATGAGAAGCAAGTTAGATTTGAGTAATAGAGAAACCTTTATAGCAGTTCAGAGGATGTGTACAATTTTTCCTACAGACAACGTAGAATAAAAAAATGCTTCTGCTATAAATTTCCCTCTACATACTGCTTTAAATGTGTCCCAGAGATTCTGGTATGTTGTATCTTTGTTCTCATTGGATTCAAAGAACATCTTTATTTCTGCTTTCATTTCGTTATGTACCCAGTAGTCATTCAGGAGCAGGTTGTTCAGTTTCCATGTAGTTGAGCGGTTTTGATTGAATTTCTTAGTCCTGAGTTCTAGTTTGATTGCACTGTGGTCAGAGAGACAGTTTGTTATAATTTCTGTTCTTTTACATTTGCTGAGGAGTGCTTTACTTCCAATTATGTGGTCAATTTTG
>NW_022309592.1:0-2644 GCF_002776525.5 Piliocolobus tephrosceles
CTTGGTGCAGAGATGAGTTCAATTCCTGGATATCCTTGTTAACTTTCTGTCTTGATCTGTCTAATGTTGACAGTGGAGTGTTGAAGTCTCCCATTATTATTGTATGGGAGTCTATGTCTCTTTGTAAGTCTCTAAGGACTTGCTTTATGAATCTGGGTGCTCCTGTATTAGGTGCATATATATTTAGGATAGTTAGCTCTTCCTGTTGGATTGATCCCTTTACCATTATGTAATGGCCTTCTTTGTCTCTTTTGATCTTTGATGGTTTAAAGTCTGTTTTATCAGAGACTAGGATTGCAACCCCTGCTTTTTTTTTGTTCTCCATTTGCTTGGTAGATCTTCCTCCATCCCTTTATTTTGAGCCTATATATGTCTCTGCATGTGAGATGGGTCTCCTGAAGACAGCAGACTGATGGGTCTTGACTCTTTATCCAGTTTGCCAGTCTGTGTCTTTTAATTGGAGCATTTAGTCCATTTACATTTAAGGTTAATATTGTTATGTGTGAACTTGATCCTGCCATTATGATATTAACCTCTTATTTTGCTCATTAGTTGATGCAGTTTCTTCCTAGCCTCGATGGTCTTTACATTTTGGCATGTTTTTGCAATGGCTGGTACCGGTTGTTCCTTTCCATGTTTAGGGCTTCCTTCAGGGTCTCTTGTAAGGCAGGCCTGGTGGTGACAAAATCTCTAAGCATTTGCTTATCTGTAAAGAATTTTATTTCTCCTTCACTTATGAAACTTAGTTTGGCTGGATATGAAATTCTGGGTTTAAAATTCTTTTCTTTAAGAACGTTGAATATTGGCCCCCACTCTCTTCTGGCTTGTAGAGTTTCTGCCGAGAGATCTGCTGTCAGTCTGATGGGCTTCCCTTTGTGGGTAACCCGACCTTTCTCTCTGGCTGCCCTTAAGATTTTTTCCTTCATTTCAACTTTGGTGAATCTGGCAATTATATGTCTTGGAGTTGCTCTTCTGGAGGAGTATCTTTGTGGCGTTCTCTGTATTTCCTGAATTTGAATGTTGGCCTGCCCTGCTAGGTTGGGGAAGTTCTCCTGGATGATATCCTCTAGAGTGTTTTCCAATTTGGTTCCATTTTCCCCCTCACTTTCAGGCACCCCAATCAGACGTAGATTTGGTCTTTTGACATAATCCCATACTTTTTGCAGGCTTTGTTCATTTCTTTTTCTTCTTTTTTCTTTTGGTTTCTCTTCTTGCTTCATTTCATTCATTTGATCCTCCATCGCTGTTACTCTTTCTTCCAGTTGATCGAGTCGGTTACTGAAGCTTGTGCATTTGTCACGCATTTCTCGTGTCATGGTTTTCATCTCTGTCATTTCGTTTATGACCTTCTCTGCATTAATTAGTCTAGCTGTCAATTCTTCCACTCTTTTTTCAAGATTTTTAGTTTCTTTGCGCTGGGTACGTAATTCCTCCTTTAGCTCTGAGAGGTTTGATGGACTGAAGTCTTCTTCTGTCATCTCATCAAAATCATTCTCTGACCAGCTTTGATCCGTTGCTGGTGATGGTTTTCCTTCTGACAGTCAGGACCCTCAGCTATAGGTCTGTTGGAGATTGCTTGAGGTCCACTCCAGACCCTGTTTGCCTGGGTATCAGCAGCAGAGTTTGCAGAAGACAGAATATTGCTGAACAGCGAGTGCACCTGTCTAATTCTTGCTTTGGAAGCTTCCTCTCAGGGGTGTACTCCACCCTGTGAGGTGTGGGGTGTCAGACTGCCCCTAGGGGGGATGTCTCCCAGTTAGGCTACTCAGGGGTCACGGACCCACTTGAGCAGGCAGACTGCCCCTTCTCAGATCTCAACCTCCATGTTGGGAGATCCACTGCTCTCTTCAAAGCTGTCAGACAGAGTCGTTCGCGTCTGCACAGGCTTCTGCTGCCTTAGCTGAGCCCTGTCCCCAGAGGCACAGTCTACAGAGACAGGCAGGTTTCCTTGAGCTGCTGTGAGCTCCACCCTGTTCGAGCTTCCCAGCGGCTTTATTTACCTACTTAAGCCTCAGCGATGGCGGGCGCCCCTCCCCCAGCCTCGCTGCTGCCTTGCAGTTAGATTGCTGCAGACTGCTGTGTTAGCAAAGAGGGGGGCTCCGTGGGCGTGGGACCCTCCCTGCCAGGTGTGGGATATATTCTCCAGTGTGCCGGTGATACAGCGCAGTATTGGGGTGGGAGTTACCCGATTTTCCAGGTGTGTGTGTCTCAGTTCCCCTGGCTAGGAAAAGGGACTCCCTTCCCCCTCGCGCTTCCCTGGTGAGGTGATGCCTCACCCTGCTTCAGCTCTCGCTGGTCAGGCTACAGCAGCTGACCCGCACGGATTGTCCGGCACTCCCGAGTGAGATGACCCCAGTACCTCAGTTGAAAATGCAGAAATCACCGGTCTTCTGTGTCGCTCGCGCTGGGAGATGGAGACTGGAGCTGTTCCTATTCGGCCATCTTGCCAGAAGCTCATGCCCTTTTAAATGGACACATATTCAACAGTCCTCCATTCACTCATGTTGCTCTGTTTTTCTATATGCATACTTGTCTGTCCCCTGCAGATATTTGCACATGAGAATACAATTCTAAAGACTGGGACTCTTTCCCAAGGTAGATGGTTAATGTGTTTGCCCAACTGGAAACATCATTTGCCCATCTC
>NW_022309594.1:0-2856 GCF_002776525.5 Piliocolobus tephrosceles
TAATTAGCACCACCAGCTCAAAGACCACACCACATCAGCTTCAATATCTGTGTACTCCTCCTTTCACTACTGTAGAGTTCAAAGTATATATAGAGAAAACTGAACACACATTGCCCAAAAACACTGCTTATAGAATGCTGGAGAGAAGGGACGCAAGACCTCCCACTGGCCAGGTGTGGTGGCTCACGCCTGTAATCCCAGCATTTTGAGAGGTCAATGCAGGAGGATCACTTGAACCTAGGAGTTCTAGACTAGCCTGGCCAACACAGCAAAACCCCGTCTCTACTAAAAATACAAAATTAGGCTGGGCGCAGTACCTCATATCTGTAATCCTAGCACTTTGGGAGGCCGAGGTGAGAGGATCACTTGAGGTCAGGAGTTTGAGACCAGCCTGGCCAACATGGTGATACCGCATCTCTACTAAAAATGTGGCTCACGCCTGTAATCCCACCGCTTTGGGAGGCTGAGGTGGGCGGATCACGAGGTCAGGAGTTCAAGACCAGCCTGACCAACATGGTGAAACCCTGTCTACACTACAAAGTCAAAAATTAGCCGGGAGTGCTGGCGTGCGCCTGTAATCTCAGCTACTCAGAAGGCTGAGGCAGAGAATCGCTTGAACCTGGGAGGTGGAGGTTAGTGGTGGCGGGTACCTGTACTGCCAGCTACTCGGGAGGCTGAGGAAGGAGAATTGCTTGAACCTGGAAGGCGGAGGTTGCAGTGAGCTGAGATCACGCCACTATACTCTAGCCTAGGCGACAAGGCGAGACTGCATCTCAAAAAAAAAAAAAGTTAATAGTTCTCATTAATATTAAAGTTTCAAAGAAATTCAACAAACATGTATTTAACATTCAACATATTCAAAGCACTTTTTTACTAAAGTAAAAAGGGAACTTCTAAAAAAACTTTAGAAAAACCTATCACACACATATAACTAATGAATGCAAATCAGGCTTTAGAAAGGGTCATGAGCAAATATCTAGGTCCAGGGGCTGGGAGTGGTGGCTCACACCTGTAATCCCAGCATGTTGAGAGGCTGAGGCAGGAGAATTGCTTGAACCCAGGAGGCAGAAGTTGCAGTGAGCCAAGATCACACCACTGCACTTCAGTCTGGGCGAGAGCGAGACTCCATCTCAAAAAAAAATTAGCCAGGTGTGGTGGCGGACACCTGTAATCCCAGCTACTCGGGAGGTTGAGGCAGAATCCCTTGAACTTGGGAGGCAGAGGTTGCAGTGAACCAAGATAGCACCACTGCACTCCAGCTTGGGCAACAGAGCAAGACCCTGTCTCAGAAAATAAAATAAAATATTCATAGTCTGAAAAACAGAACTTGGGGCCAGGCATGGTGGTTCACACCTGTCATCCCAGCACTTTGGGATGCCAAGATGGGTGAATCACCAGGTCAGGAGTTCAAGACCAGCCTGGACAACATAGTGAAATCCCATCTCTACTAAAAATTAAAAAAATTAGCCGGGCATGGTGGCAGGCGCCTATAGTCCCAGCTACTTGGGAGGCTGAGGCAGGAGAATCATCTGTACTCGGTGGCAGAGGTTGCAGTGAGCCAAGATGGCACCACTGCATTCCAGCCTGCGCAACACAGTGAGATTCTGTCTCAAACAAAAAAGAATGGAATTTGATATGTATAAATCTACAAATATTTTTAATAATAAAAAACACACAACATTCCACACTAAAAATAAAAACATTTACTGAATGCCAAAAAAAAACTCCCTAAAAACCCTAATCAGTTGGGATCTATGTATAGAACAATTATGCTCTGCTTTCTAACCGTGATTTTTACAAGAACAAAGGACAAAAAAAATCATGAAACATGGGCCAGGCGTGGAAGCTCATGTCTGTAATCCTAGCACTTTGGGAGGCTGAAGTGGGCGGATCATGAGGTCAGGAGTTCAAGACCACCCTGGCCAATATGGTGAAAGTCCATCTCTACCAAAAATACAGAAATTAGGGCCGGGCACGGTGGCTCACGCTCCCAGCACTTTCAGAGGCCAAGGCAGGTGGATTACGAGGTCAGGAGATCGAGACCATCCTGGCTAACATGGTGAAACCCCGTCTCTACTAAAAATACAAAAAATTAGCAGTGTGTGGTGGCAGGCACCTATAATCCCAGCTACTTGGGGGGCTGAGGCAGGAGAATGGCGTGGACCCGGGAGGCAGAGCTTGCAGTGAGCTGAGATCATGCCACTGCACTTCAGCCTGGGTGACAGAGCGAGACTCCACCTCAAAAAAAAAAAAAAAAAAAAATTAGCTGGGCGAGGTGGAGGGCACCTGTAATCCCAGCTACTCAGGAAGCTGAGGCAGAGCACTGCTTGAACCCAAGAGGCAGAGGTTGCAGTGAGCCAGGATCAAGCCACTGCACTCCAGCCTGAGCGACAGAGCAAGACTCCCTCTCGAGAGGAAAAAACTACAACAAAAAAATTCATCAAATGTAATGAATAAAACATATACTTTGGATTTTTCCATGTACTTAACTTTTCTTTGAGTATCTTTTGCAACTATTCTTTCACAGAAAACACTTCTGGAAATGTTTTAATTTATTAACAAATCAGTATTTGAGGACTAGGAGGAAGAGGTTAGAAGTTTTAAAACTATAATGAATTACTGACACGTGCAAAAAAAAAAAAAAAAAAGGTTGCTGATTCCTGTCAGGGAAGGCACTGTCACATGGACACTGTCAGCCTCGCCATCCAGAGGTCCAGCAAGGGAAAATTTCAAGTCAGATAGAATTCTATATATACCATTCATTTGGAACCTTCAGCCCTCAAGATCCTAACATCATGACCTCAGTTTTAACACAATTGTCCTTAGTCCTTGTATTGGTTACAAATACAAAACAAA
>NW_022309597.1:0-2399 GCF_002776525.5 Piliocolobus tephrosceles
TGTGATCTGTGAATTCGTCTCACAGAGTTACAACTTATTCCTCAGGAAGCAGTTTGCTAACCATCTTTTCGTGGAACCTGCACAGTGATATTTGGGAGCCAATTCGGGTCTATTGTGAAAAAGCAAGTATCCTCAGAGAACTAGGGAATAGCTTTCTGAGAGATTGCTCTCTGATGTGTGGCTTCATCACACAGAGTTCCACCCTTCCCTTCTTGGAACAGTTTGCTAAGAATCTTGTCTTGGATTCTGCAATGTGATACTTGAGAGCTCATTGAGGCCTATGGTGAAAAAGGATATATCCTCAGACAGACACTGGAAAGAAGCCGTCTGAGAAACTGCATTGCGATGTGTGAATGCAACTCACAGAGTTACATGTTTCTCCTCTGCAAACAGTTTGCAAACACAGTTTTCTGGAAATCTGCAATGGGATAATTCTTAGCGCAGTGAAGCTAATGGTGACAAAGGAAATATACTCCTATGAAAACTAGAAGGAAGCTTCCTTAGAAACTTCTTGTTGATGTCTGAATTCATCTCACACAGTTACACTTATGTTTCATGGAGCAGGCCATTAACACTGTCTTTGAAGAACCTAAGAAACGTTATTTTGGATGGCTTTGAGGCCTACGCTGATAAAGGAAATATCATCAGTTCAAAACGAGAGAGAAGCTTTCAGAGAAATTGCTTGGTGGTCTGTGAATTCATCACCCAGAGTTACAACTTTTTCCACAGAAACAGTGTGATAACCCTCTTTTCGTGGAACCTGCACAGTGATATTTGAGAGCCAACTCGGGTCCATTGTGAAAAAGCAAGTATCCTCAGAGAACAACTAGAGAATTGCTTTCTGAGAGATTGCTTTCTGGTATGTGGCTTCATCACACAGAGTTACACCCTTCCCTTAGTGGAACAGTTTGCTAAGAGTCTTGTCGTGGATTCTGCAATGTGATACTTGGGAGCTTATTGAGGGCTATGGTGAAAAAGGATATATCCTGAGACAGACACTGGAAAGAAGCCTTCTGAGAAACTGCATTGCGATGTGTGAATGCTACTCACAGAGTTACAGGTTTCTCTTTAGCAAACAGTTTGACAAAAAAGTTTTCTGGAAATCTGCAGTGGGATATTTCTTAGCGCAGTGAAGCTAATGGTGACAAATTAAATATCCTCCTATGAAAACCAGAAGGAAGTTTCCATAGAAACTTCTTGTGGATGTGTGAATTCATCTCACAAAGTTACACTTATGTTTCAAGGAGCAGGCCATTAACACTGTCTTTGTAGAACCTAAGAAAGGTTATTTTGGATGGCTTTGAGGCCTAGGCTGATAAAAGAAATATCGTCAGTTCAAAACGAAAGAGAAGTCTTCTGAGAAATTTCTTTGTGATCTCTGAATTCATCTCACAGAGTTACAACGTATTCCTCAGGAAGCAGTTTGCTAACCCTCTTTTCGTGGAACCTGCCCAGTCATATTTGGGAGCCAATTCGGGCCCATTGTGAAAAAGCAATTATCCTCAGAGAACAACTAGAGAATAGCTTTCTGAGAGATTTCTTTCTGATTTGTGGCTTCATCACACAGAGTTCCACCCTTCCATTCTTGGAACAGTTTGCTAAGAGTATTGTCATGGATTCTGCAATGTGATACTTGGGAGCTCTTTCAGGCCTATGGTGAAAATGGATATATCCTCAGACAGACACTGGAAACAATCTTCTGAGAAACTGCATTGCGATGTGTGAATGCAACTCACAGAGTTACACGTTTCTCTTCAGCCAACACTTTGCCCTGGATATCTGCAAAGGGATATTTCTTAGCACAGTGAAGCTAATGGTGACAAAGGAAAGTCCTCCTATGAAAACTAGAAGGAAGCTTCCTTAGAAACTTCTTGTTGATTTGTGAATTCATCTAACAGAGTTACACTTATGTTTCATGCAGCAGGCCTTTAACACTCTCTTTGAAGAACCTAAGAAAGGTTAATTTGGATGGCTTTGTGGCCTTCGCTGATAAAGGAAATATCATCACTTCAAACGAGAGAGAAGCTTTCTGAGAAATTTCTTTGTGATCTGTGAATTCATCACACAGAGTTACAACTTATTCCTCAGGAAGCAGTGTGATAACACTCTTTTTGTGGAACCTGCACAGTGATATTAGGGAGCCAAATCGGGCCCATGGTGAAAAAGCAAGTATCCTCAGAGAAGAACAAGAGAATAGCTTTATAAGAGATATTGCTTTCAGATATGTGTTTTCATCACACAGAGTTCTACCATTCCCTTCCTGGAAAGTTTGGTAAGAGTTTTGTCGTGGATTCTGCAATGTGATACTGGGGAGCTCATTGAGGGCTATGGTGAAAAAGGATATATCCTCAGACTGACACTGGAAAGAAGCCTTCTGAGAAACTGCATTGCGATGTGTG
>NW_022309600.1:0-2640 GCF_002776525.5 Piliocolobus tephrosceles
CTGCTGTTGGATAGATGCACAACTGTGAAGTATAATCAAGACTCTGGAGGGCGGAGCAAGATGGCCGAATAGGAACAGCTTCAGTCCCCATCTCCCAGCGCGAGCGACACAGAAGACCGGCGATTTCTGCTTTTTCAACTGAGGTACTGGGGTCATCTCACTAGGGAGTGCCGGACAATCGGTGCTGGTCAGCTGCTGCAGCCCGACCAGCGAGAGCTGAAGCAGGGCGAGGCATCGCCTCACCTGGGAAGCGCGAGGGGGAAGGGAGTCCCTTTTCCTAGCCAGGGGAACTGAGACACACAACACCTGGAAAATCGGGTAACTCCCACCCCAATACTGCGCTGTAACACCGGCACACCGGAGATTGTATCCCACACCTGGCCGGGAGGGTCCCACGCCCACGGAGCCTCTCTCCTTGCTAACACAGCAGTCTGCGGCAATCTAACCGCAAGGCAGCAGCGAGGCTGGGGGAGGGGCGCCCGCCATCGCTGAGGCTTAAGTAGGTAACTAAAGCCACTGGGAAGCTGGAACTGGGTGGAGCTCACGGCAGCTCAAGGAAACCTGCCTGTCTCTGTAGACTGCGCCTCTGGGGACAGGGCTCAGCTAAAGGAGTAGAAGCCTGTGAAACGCAAACGACTCTGTCTGACAGCTTTGAAGAAAGCAGTGGATCTCCCAACATGGAGGTTGAGATCTGAGAAGGGGCAGTCTGCCTGCTCAAGTGGGTCACTGACCCCTGAGTAGCCTAACTGGGAGACATCCCCCACTAGGGGCAGTCTGACACCCCACACCTCACAGGGTGGAGTACACCCGTGAGAGGAAGCTTCCAAAGCAAGAATCAGACAGGTGCACTCGCTGTTCAGCAATATTCTATCTTCTGCAACCTCTGCTGCTGATACCCAGGCAAACAGGGTCTGGAGTGGACCTCAAGCAATCTCCAACAGACCTATAGCTGAGGGTCCTGACAGTCAGAAGGAAACCTATCAAACAGGAAGGACACCTATATCAAAACCCCATCAGTACGTCACCATCATCAAAGACCAGTGACAGATAAAACCACAAAGATGGGGAAAAAGCAGGGCAGAAAAGCTGGAAATTCAAAAAATAAGAGCGCATCTCCTCCTGCAAAGGAGCACAGCCCATCGCCAGCAACGGATCAAAGCTGGTCAGAGAATGATTTTGATGAGATGAGAGAAGAAGGCTTCAGTCCATCAAACCTCTCAGAGCTAAAAGAGGAATTACGTACCCAGCGCAAAGAAACTAAAAATCTTGAAAAAAAAAAGTGGAAGAATTGACAGCTAGACTAATTAATGCAGAGAAGGTCATAAACGAAATGACAGAGGTGAAAACCATGACACGAGAAATACGTGACAAATGCACAAGCTTCAGTAACCGACTCGATCAACTGGAAGAAAGAGTATCAGCGATTGAGGATCAAATGAATGAAATGAAGCGAGAAGAGAAACCAAAAGAAAAAAGAAGAAAAAGAAATGAACAAAGCCTGCAAGAAGTATGGGATTATGTCAAAAGACCAAATCTACGTCTGATTGGGGTGCCTGAAAGTGAGGGGGAAAATGGAACCAAATTGGAAAACACTCTACAGGATATCATCCAGGAGAACTTCCCCAACCTAGCAGGCCAGGCCAACATTCAAATTCAGGAAATACAGAGAACGCCACAAAGATACTCCTCCAGAAGAGCAACTCCAAGACACATAATTGCCAGATTCACCGAAGTTGAAATGAAGGAAAAAATCTTAAGGGCAGCCAGAGAGAAAGGTCGGGTTACCCACAAAGGGAAGCCCATCAGACTGACAGCAGATCTCTCGGCAGAAACTCTACAAGCCAGAAGAGAGTGGGGGCCAATATTCAACGTTCTTAAAGAAAAGAATTTTAAACCCAGAATTTCATATCCAGCCAAACTAAGTTTCATAAGTGAAGGAGAAATAAAATTCTTCACAGATAAGCAAATGCTTAGAGATTTTGTCACCACCAGGCCTGCCTTACAAGAGACCCTGAAGGAAGCCCTAAACATGGAAAGGAACAACTGGTACCAGCCACTGCAAAAACATGCCAAAATGTAAAGACCATCGAGCCTAGGAAGAAACTGCATCAACTAATGAGCAAAATAACCAGTTAATATCATAATGGCAGGATCAAGATCACACATAACAATATTAACCTTAAATGTAAATGGACTAAATGCTCCAATTAAAAGACACAGACTGGCAAACTGGATAAAGAGTCAAGACCCATCAGTCTGCTGTCTTCAGGAGACCCATCTCACATGCAGAGACATACATAGGCTCAAAATAAAAGGATGGAGGAAGATCTACCAAGCAAATGGAGAACAAAAAAAAGCAGGGGTTGCAATCCTAGTCTCTGATAAAACAGACTTTAAACCATCCAAGATCAAAAGAGACAAAGAAGGCCATTACATAATGGTAAAGGGATCAATCCAACAGGAAGAGCTAACTATCCTAAATATATATGCACCTAATACAGGAGCACCCAGATTCATAAAGCAAGTCCTTAGAGACTTACAAAGAGACTTAGACTCCCATACAATAATAATGGGAGACTTCAACACTCCATTGTTCTCTTTCAAGCAATTGTGAATGTAAGCTCATTCATAATTTGGCTC
>NW_022309601.1:0-5192 GCF_002776525.5 Piliocolobus tephrosceles
AGGTTGCAGTGAGTGGAGGTTGCAGTGAGCCAAGATCATGACACTGCACTTCAATCTGGACGACAGAGCAAGACTCCATCTCAAAAAAACAAAAACAGGCCAGGCACAGTGGCTCACGCCTGCAATCCCAGCACTTCGGGAGGCCAAGGCGGGTGGATCACAATGTCAGGAGATTGAGACCATCCCGGTTAACACTGTGAAACCCTGTCTCTACTAAAAATACAAAAAATTTAGCAGGCGTGGTGTGGGCACCTGTAGTCCCAGCTACTCGGGAGGCTGAGGCAGGAGAATGGCGTGAACCCGGGAGGAGGAGCTTTAAGTGAGCCTGGATCGCACCACTGCACTCCAGCCTGGGTGACAGAGAGAGACTCTATCTCAAAAAAAATAACAAAAAAAACACAGAAACTCGTGGAGTAAGCCCTTGCCCCACTTCATGTCAGCTGTGCTGTGCCACTCAGGAGCATGGCAAGCTCAAAGAGTCATCCACGTGCCTTGCATAAACCACGTCACTACTCGAATCACAGAGACTGAGGTTCCCTAGCCCTCGCCATGTGCATGTCACTCACAAGCAGGCATGAGGACCCCCGCAATTCACAGGGAATCCCTCTGGCCATCCGATGACTATCCATTCATAAATAAAAAGCATTAATTCCAGCTGGGTTGCAGAAGTGTACACATCAACACTTGTTACTGTTCACAAATGTTCCACTTGAGGATGGAGTGACGTTACAGAATTCGGAAGAACTTCACAGACATACGAGGGGTGCATTCAAGGAAAAAGTGTAAGGAAAAGGTGAGAAAATGGAATATGCTAACCTCTGTCTTTTTATCACCCTCTGAATCTTATGATTCCAGTTCTGTTAATTCTGAAGTGAAAAATAACAAGTGATTCACATTCAGACATAAGGTGGCTTAGGAAACTGTGGCTGTTTTACAAAGATGAAACAATTTAGAAGATCAGGATTCCGTGAACGTACTTACTTACAGAGAGAAGAGACTGGAAGTTACGCATCAACTTACCAAGGCTGTCCCGAAGTCCAGGAGCCCCTTAGGAGAACAGAGAATGTGCAGCCTCCGCAGACCAACGCAGCTGGCTGGGCCCAAGAGTGGGGACGGGGAGGCTGCAGGAGGCTTGCAGAGAGAGCTGTACCACCAGCCTCTCACAGAAATTCCTAATTAAACCCTGACAGCAACTCTGTTTAGTGAATTGTCTCCTAGTCACTAAGAAGAGTGAAGCTGTTGAAAGCCTACAGCCAACCCTCTGGATAACAGTTGAGATGTATTTTAGAGAAGGAAATGATCCTGTCACAATCCCAGACCTGCCCACAGCTGCAAGCATGTCCTGGGAGTGCGGCTTCTTGCTCTGTCAGCACCAGAGCCCACCGTAGAGCCACACGGGTTCTGCCCGACGTTCCCACTTCAGGGAGTCTGGGCAGGTGCAGCTGAAACACCCAGGGGGCAACCCCCACCCCCACTTCTCAAAAGTACATGCAGAGGCAGACAGAATGAAACACGGCCCCCAAACCTCAGACGTACGGTTCAGCAACACGGCCCACCATAGAGCCACATGAGCTCTACCCGACGCCCCCAATTCACAGAGTCTGGGCAGGTCCAGCTGAAACAGCACCTGGGGGACAACCCCCAATCCTACTTCTCCAAAGTACATGCAGAGGCAGACAGAATAAAACATGGCCCCCAAGCCTCAGACATCAAGTTTGGCACAGGCATCTGTGAAACAAGAACAAAAGTCGCATGGGAAAGTGAGCACAGAAATGAAAAAAATAACAGAATTACAGTGAAGATGGATGAGAGGGGGAGGATCGCGGGGAAGTTGAGAAAGGAACTGAGGACCTGAAGGGCTGGACATTCCTGACAAGGTAACAAAAACACCTCTGGATGAGGTGGGACATCATCTGCATTATGGAAATAAAGGGGAAAAGCCTGAAAACATCAGTTTCCTACCACAAAGCAAAAATCAAACCGGCTTCAGATTTCTCCTCTACAACACTGGATTCCAAAAGATGAGGATGTGGCATCCGTGGGGTCTTGAGGGAGAGCTGGCACAAACATCCCAGAGCTGCCGTCTCCAGAAGCAGCTGAAACAGCCTCAGATCCAGCAAACTCTTGTCTTGAAAAATCTATCAGAGTACACGCCCTTATTAAAGGGGCACATGGCTGCAGGGGTTGTGGTGTAAGGCAATTTAGAAATTTACTCCGTGCAGACCCTAAACTTGGGAGGCTGCTGGTCACACCCTGGGAGGACCTCAGTCAGCAGGAAACCCTGTGCCTCCTCTCTGCTCCATCTCTAATGCCAAGAAACATTTTATGCATAAAATTATGTTATTTTCAATTTGTTAAATTGTATATAGTAAGTCCATAAAGAGACCAAGAAAATGTATGAAAACATTGATGACTTCACGGTGGTATTATAATTAATTTTTAAGCAAAACATGTTGTCTAAACTTTCCAGACTGAAAAAATACTCTTTTTAACAAGAAAGGTGCTTTTAAAGTCACCATAAACAATTATATATCCATCCTACGAACGTGTTCTTAAAATAAAAAGTGAAGAGCAAAAACAGCAGAAGGAAGTGCATGAATATGTTGATAACGTTTATCGCTGAATGGGAGGGGGCTGTTTTGCCTTCCATTTCCCTATGTTTGAAGTGTCACCTCTGTAATGTAATAATAGAGCAAATACAATAGTTGAGGAAACACTGCTGCCCACTAGGACATTTACCAAGTCACCTCCAAAATGCTGCGACCCCAACCTCTGATTTTATCTTTTAAATCAGCTACGTTTTCTCCCCTAAAAAGAAGCATATTGTATCATTACTCTTTAAAGTTAGGTGACTTAACAGGCATACAGACTTAAACACCTTCTGGAAAGGTGATGTGTAAAGTTTAACTAAGATTTGTTTTGTTCTGAAAAGAGCAGGGGCACGTTCCCAGGTGAGGGGACTCCAGGAAACACTGGCTGTGTCCGATGGGCCCTCACCTGGAGAAACAAGCGCTCGACGCCTCCACCCTCCACCCGGACTCAGCAGGAAAGGGGAGCAGAGCTGAAGACAGACTCGTCTATAAAAACCCCAAGTGCTGTTTCCAGGAGCTACTCACTGTCCCGTGCCGCCGCACCGTGCCCCCCTGTGCAGGTACTGGAGCTGCTGTCCAGACTTCCCCAGGCTCTCCACGCCTCCTTCCACCCCACACCAACCTGCACCACCTAACTCCCCACAGTCTCTTACTGACCACCGGCCTCAACTCCCGCATAGCCTGGAAACTGCAAAGCTGCCTGGGAGCAAGAGGGGACGGGCAGCGAACGCACCAGCCAGGTGGCACATGCTCCCACCAGACTTCAGGGTCACAGCGCCTGCCTCATGGAGCCGTTGTTATGCACAAGTACAGTGGGAAATCAATGCAGCTTTAGCTTTACTTTGGTGCTAAATTAACTTTATAACACTTGGTTATAACCTACATTAATTTTTACAGCAATTACTAAAATAACAACTCATAATGCATTCATTTAGCATATTCAGAAAAGAAACTGAAAAACCAAACACACAGCAGAATTTTATAGGACTGTAGTAGTTTTTGTTAGGCTGTCAAATTATTTTAAGCTCAAAATTAAAGTAATTAAATCTGTGACTCTCAACTGGGGGAGGTGGGCACACACAGAGCGGGGAAGGTAAAATCCTTTTTTCTTCCAAACCTCTCACAGACCCACTCAGCTGGTAATTTCCATTGCTGGAATTATGTCCTGTTCCTTAGGTTCAAAACAACTGCCTTCATGCCTATTAAAAATAATGTTTCTTCCTTTCCTGAGTGATTGTGAAATGAGCCATGGTGGCAAGGTAGGCACGAACAGAGGGAAACTGAGTCCATGTCCACATTTGATGGTGGGCAAGAACAGAAGGAAATTGGGTCCACATCCACATTTGATGGTGGGTGAGAACAGAAGGTAACTAGGTCCACATCTATATTTGATGGTGGGCAAGAACAGAGGGAAAGTGTGTCCAAGTCCACATTTGATAGTTAGCAAGAACAGGGGGAAGCTGGGTCCACGCCCACATTTGATGGTGGGAGAGAATGGGGGAAACTGGGTCCACGTCCACATTTGATGATGGGCGAGAACACGGGAAAACTGGGTCAACGTCCACACTTGATGATGGGTGAGACCGGGGGAAACTGAGTCCACTTCCACATTTGATGGTGGGAGAGAACAGGGGAAAACTCGGTCCACGTCCACATTTGATGGTGGCTTTTAATGCACTGCAGCCTGTGTCCCCTTGACCTTCACGAATTTTCAGGTAGTAAGAAAGCAATTTTTCCTATTGGAAAGGAGAAAACTAAGTGGCTGAAAAATAATATAATTTCCTTAAAGCAAAAAAACAGAGAACTGACTTTGACTTTTTCCACATTACCCAGTAATTCTAAGACTCAGGGTTTTGTCATGTTACAGCAAATGCTGTTCATTAGGGGGAAATTGGAGAAGTCAGAACAGTGTGTGCTATTCAAATTCTCAATGAATAATTAACTCAAATGGGTTCAGAGTGCTAGAAAATGAAATTAATTTGTTTTTAGTTTAACCCCAAATCCCCAATCCCTTGCCAAATGATCCTCTATGTATCCTACATAAAGGACAGGGTCTTTCTGGCAGAAAAACATTAAAAGTGTTTATTTGCAGTAAGAGAAGAGTGCCTTCTTATTATCAAACAGGTGTACGGCCCTCTTGCGGGGCGGTCAGCCATCACCTGCATCCCCGTGTGTCACGGTGTTGCCGCACACCATTAATGCATCAAAACGGAAAAGGAAATGTAAGCAGTGTTTGCTGCCCAAAGTTCACGTCGACAACTCATTATGAAGGCACTTCTGAGCCTTTCCTCCTGCATCTGGGAGCTGCCAGCAACCCAGTTCCAGGAGAGAAAATAGCTCGACACCTCCTGCAGCCCATGAAGTCCTCTTGTTGGGACAAAGTCCCCCCAGGAGAGAGGAGCCACCAGTAGGGTCCACACTGGAGATCCTGGAGGTGGGTGGTGCTGGGGAGGCCATACGGGGAGGGCTGTTCCCTGTTCCCTTCCCCTCAGGAGACAGCTGGCCCAAGGTGACACAGCACAGGATGGGATTTCAGGCTCAGGGACCATGGAGCCCGGGGCTGTGGACCACACCAGCCCAAAGCCACTGCATGCCCCAGAC
>NW_022309602.1:0-11658 GCF_002776525.5 Piliocolobus tephrosceles
ATCTGGCAGGATCGGAGATCTTATTTGAAGGAAAACCTCCACTGCCACACATGAGTCAAGTAGGCTCCAACTTCTGTCTCCTTCCACCCTCAGGCTTCTCCTGCTGATTCTCATCAGCCAAATCCAACAGCATCCAGAGGGCAGGGAGCCCCACTGGTGCCATTTATAGAAGTCAGCCTGCTGGGCATAGTGAGGTCAGACAAGTGCACAGAATTGATGCAGAGGGGCAGTCAGAGAATAACTTGTGCAAAACAACATTTCTTGGATTCCTTGAGTCAGTAAATGTTCCCATTGGTCTTAGCATTTCTGACTTGCATTTCTCTTATTTGACTCCAAAAGTCCTGTTCCTGTGACTGACTCCCCAAAAGACAATAAGTTTCTTAAGCCAGTTACTAAATCAAGTATAGGGGCTGGGGAAGCTCAGTAATGTCTGTTGGATGGCTGGATGAGAAGGCAAGAAAGCACTGCAGAGGCCCCACCACTGCTAGATAGATGCTGCACAGGGTCATCCAAATGCCACCCACCTGCACGGGGTCATCCAAATGCCACCCAACCTTAGGCTGCATCTTTATCAAAGCATCTTAGGATCTTGCCCAAGATGACTTTTGATGGAGCATAGAGGCTCTTGGCAGCAGAATGTCTCTTTTCATGGTCTTTTATAAAACCAGCTGCCCAGCAGTGCCTGAGACTGAGCAGACAATTTGATTCATGTTTGAATGAAGGGGTGGATGATAGATGATGGATGGGTGGAGAGATGAAGAAGTAAATGGATGGATGGATGGATGAACCAGTAAATGGGTAAATGGGTGGATGGATGGATAAGTAAATGAGTAGATGGGTAGACGGGTGGTGGATAAGTCATAAATGGATGGATGGGTGAATGAGTAGACGTGTGGATAGATGGTTGGATGATGAATGGATGAGTGTGTGGATAGGCGAATGAATAAATAAATGGGTAGATGGGTGAATGGATGGATGGATGATGGATCGATAGTGAATGGAAGGATGGATAGGTGAATGTGTATATAGGTAGTTGGGTGGATGGATGGATGATAAGTGAATGGATGGGTGACTAGGCAAATGGGTATATGGGTATATGAGTAGACAGGTGGATAGATGGATGATGGATGGACGGATGGATGGATGGTTGGGTAAGTGAATGTGTATAGGTTGACAGATGGATGAATAGATGAATGATGGATGGATAAATGTGTGGATGGGTGGATAAGTGGGTGGATGATGGATAGATGCTAGTGACTGTTTTCACACCATCAGGAAGCCACATGCCCCCTAAGAGAATTAGCACTGGGGCTGAGACTTCAGAAAGGCAGTGTCCCAGCTCATCTCTGTGACCCTTATAGCTCTACTCCCACACTCCAGCAACTTTTCCCTGGGAGGACCCTGACTACGAGGAGTCCTTATTTCATGATCTCACCAGGATGAGCAGTTGACTATCCCTGGAGGGCTTCACGTTGAGTAATTGCACTTATAGTTCAAAAACATCCTCTTGAACTGAGCTTCACCAAGGGCTGTTTCTAATTCCAGTTCATATTTTATTGCATAAGTTTAACAAGTGCTGGTCTCTCCCAGCTCTAGTACAGAAGTCTGTGGATCTCAGAGTAGCTCAGTGGGCAATTAAAATCCAGGAAGTGGTGAGATGTTTAGTGTGTGCTGAGGTGGGGAATGAATGGACCCAGGAGCAGGAAGGTGAAGGGCCCTTCACAGTGGACCTGAACCAAGGCGCCTATTCAAGCTCAGACTCTCACTCACTGTGGGGGACTTTAGAGCAGGCATTTAACAATCACCTTTTTACCTTTTAAGAACAGACTAGAGTATTTGCTTTCCCTTCTCTATCTGGGACACAAGAGCTTTAGTCTCTCAACATTAATCAGGCTGAGTCACCTGGTATGAAGATTTATTCCTCTTCATGGACCACACTGATTCTCCAACCATTAACCAGGCTGACTCCAGACTACCCAGGCTGAATCTCCTGGAAATATCCAGGGAAGTCCCTGGATATTAATTATCTCTGTTGCCCAGTCATTTGCGAGACTGAGTCTCCAACCATGAGCCCATGCCAGGCCTCCACATTTCTTAGAATCATTCCCCAGGAGCTGGGCCAGGAACTGGCATCTGCCAGGCCCACACGCTGGACGCTGCCTTGCTTGACTTCCCATCATTCAGCATGGTGGATCTCTAGACATGAGGCCACCCCAGGCCCTGCACGTGGGTCAGCTGATGGGACAGCATTTCAGTCCTAGTCCTTTGAGGATGAACCAGCCTGACCATGAGGCTCCTGAAGCCACAGGGCTTGGTGCCCGGGTCTCTGGAGAAGTGCTGCTGTGAGGTGGAGAGGAGACAGTGGAGGCAGCTTCCAGAGGAAAGCTGGAGAGATGCCAGGAGTGCACGGCCCGCAGCCCTGGTTCTCGGGGGAGGGTTGCAACTCTGTCCAGAAGGGATTATTAACCGTTCTCAGGTGGCATCTCAGCCCATCAGGGTGTCTGGGCATCCTGGCCCAGTCCTCCCGGCAGTTCCTCTAAGAGACTGGTCATGTTCTCTGTGGAAACCTCCCAGCCTCAGGCAGCCCAGGATCCAGTCCCACCGCCCCGTGCAGGGTCAGCAATGCTGCCAAGGCTCTGGATCCCTCTTACCTGAGATCTCTGTGCCAGGACAGACAGTTCTTCTGCAGAGGAGTAAGGATGGCTCAGCCCTGACACGTGTCAGTGGGCACCTGCCTGGCACACTCGGCCTTCTATGCATCAGGTGGGATGATCTGAGCTCATCAGAGAACCCAAAGCTGAGCTGTGCTCAGGACTGACCTGAGAGCTGCACACACTGGCATCTCACTGTAAGGACTCGGAGCCAACCAGGCCATGCCCCCAGTCCCAAATCTCGTACCGTGTCCCCACCACACGTTTCTCTGACTGAGAGTTGGCCCAGGCTGCAGTGGTGGGTAAAACACAGGGAGACAGAAGCAGGGCCGGGTGCCCCTGGAATGTGTCCGTCAGGATCTCTCCAGGGCCAAGAGAGGGAAAACCCATTGAACCTGGATTGGAGCCCAGCGCCTGAAAGTGTTTATTTAATTTCTGTCCCTGTAATAGTTTATCTAAGTGGGGTCCTCCTGCAGATGGCTGCCCAATCTCTAGCCCACACTCCCACCCACACGTCTCTGGTGAGGCAGAACATAAATCAGCTTTATCACTCCCAGACAGACAGCAGGGGACCGCAGAATCCTTGGATTCATGACACATCCGTCTCCCAAGCTCAGGCGAGCTGAGCTGCCCAGGGTGCAGGGAATCTCACCTGTGTGGTCCTTGTGTGGCACTGCAGCTGAGAACTTGGAAAAGCACCCGCCCTGGGTTTTCTACCCTGGGGACACGTAATTGATGGGCTAACTCGAGGTAGGACATCCTGTTCTAGGAGGGGCAGGAGTGGAGGCTGGGTTGCTCCAGTCCCTCCTTATCCCGGGATGTTGCATTCCTCAGCACATTCTTCAGTTGTTTGGAAACCACAACTGAGAAGGGGAAGGCTGGGTCAGTCACACAAATGCAGGGACCATCCTGCACCAGCCAGGTTCTGGGATCAGGTCCCTGCCTTCCCTTCCCTGCCTGCTGTCCTTTGAGGGTAAACACAGCACTCTGTTGGATGGTACAATGAGGCACAGCCCTTCCGGGGTATAGAGAGAGACCAGCCACTCTCAGATGACGGGGCCTCCTGGTTCCTTTCTCCTGATTTCCCTATATCAGTGATTCTGAAGCTCTGCCGCACAATGGTGTCACCCAGCAGCTCTAACTGCTCCCCCACCGCATGCCAACGAGCTCTCAGAAATTTTGGGGGTGTAAAGCAGGCATCGCAACCTTTTGAAGTCCTCAGGAGGCCGCACTGTGCAGTAGGTGTGAGAACTGATTTATCAAAGTAGCAATTCTCAAGCTTGATGAGCACAGGGACTCCTGGGGGTCTTGTTAAAATGTTTTTTCTGATTGGATAGGTGAGGGGGAGGGCCCAAGAATTCAGATCTTTAATGAGCTCCAGGTGGTGCTGATGCTGCAGGTGGAGACAGGGGGCCCCAGGGTGTCCTGAAGCCCATTCTTGACACACCATTTATTTTGGAAGGATTTTGGAGGGAGCACTTGGAATTTAAAACACCTTAGTTTAAACAGCAGCAACAAACCACCCTCAAAATCCCACTACTGATGGGCAAATGCTGCTCCTGCTTTTCAGGGGATGAGCTAAGGTAAACCCAGCTGTGGTCTCAAGCACAGACACACGATGAAGAAGAGGTACATGGCGGAGAAATTCCTGCATCTTGGTGCATCCCAGCGCTCCCAGGTGGAAAACAGCCAAAAGATCAGCAACCTTACTCTTATTCTCCCCTCAGAGTCTCCGGGTGATCTCAGGGAAGAATCCTTGCTAGGAGCCCATGAGGAATGGGGAGCAGACCCGAATGTTCATAAAACCCAGGCTCTTTTCTGGAGAGAAGACAAGACCCAGGGCTTCTCAGAGCTGCTTCTCCTTGGGTGGTTCTTGTTCCTGACAAAGGATCCTGCAGACACTGCACAGCTCTGAGCACCTCTGAGAAGTTTGCAGCAGTCAGCGGTAGTTTGGTGCGGTGCATGACTCAGACCTGAAAGTCATCTATAGTGAGTGTCCAGAACCAAGGAGTGGGAAGAAATCAGTGGCTGGGGCAGTGCAGGTGGTGACCTGGGAAGGTAGGTAGGGTCAGCTCATGGGGAGAGGGCTCCTCAGCCTTGATGGAAATTTTATTCCGAGGACTGTGAAAGAATCGGAAGTGTCCCAATGTGGGAGGGATACCATCTGGCTACATCTGAGGAAGGTTTGTCTGGAGGATGATAAGATGGGGAGTAGGGAGCAGAAGAGGGAGATGGATTACTTCATCTCAGCGGGAAAAGCAGGGTGACTTGAGCATCTCCGTACCCACTTCTCCATTTATGTTTCTCCACAACACATCATCTGACATGGTATGTATTTTACCAATGTATTAATTTATTGCTTGTTTCTCCCCATTAAAATGCAGTGCTCAGGAGGGGCCATTTAGCTTTGTTCACTTTTGTCCATGGTACCTGAAACAGTCACTGGCACACAACAGACACTCATCAAACATTGGCTGAATAAATTGATAAATGAATGAATGGATGATAGATGGATGGATGGGTGAGTGGATGGCTGGATTGGTGTGTGGGTGGATGGGTGGGCAGGGTGGGTGGATAGATGGATGGATGATGGATGAATGGATGGATGGATGGATGATGGATGAATGGGTGAATGGGTGGATGGATGATGGATGAATGCATGATGGATGAATGGGTGGATGGATAAATGGGTGGATGGGTGGATGGATGAATGGATGGATGGATGGGTAGATGGGTGGATGAATGGGTAGATGGGTGGATGGATGGATGATGGATGGATGGGTGGATGGGTGGAGGGGTAGATGATGGGTAGATGGGTGGATGGATGGGTGAATGGATGAATGGGTGAATGGGTGGATGGATGATGGATGAATGGATGATGGATGGATGGGTGGATGGATAAATGGGTGGATGGGTGGATGGATGATAATAGATGGATGGATGAATGGATGGGTGGGTGGATGGATGATGAATGGATGGATAGATGGGTAGATGGGTGGATGGATGGGTAGATGGGTGGATGGATGGATGATGGATAGATGGGTGGATGGGTGGATGGGTAGATGGGTGGATGGATGGATAGATGATGGATGGATGGCTGGGTGAATGGATGGATGGGTGGATGGATGGATGATGGATGGATGGGTAGATGGGTGGATGGATGGATGAATGATGGATGGGTGGGTGGGTGGATGGATGGATAATGGATAGGTGGAGGGGTTTGATGGATGAATGGATGAGGGATGGGTGGGTGGATGGATGGGTAGATGGGTGGATGGATGATGAATAGGTGGGGGGGTTGATGGATGGATGGATGAGGGATGGGTGGGGGGTAGATGGATGGATGAGTGGATGGATGATGTATGGATGGGTGCATGCATGGATGGGTGGATGGATGGATGGATGATGGATGAATGGGTGGATGTGTGAATGGATGATGGATGGATGATGGATTGATGGGTGGGTACATGGATGAATGGATGGATGATAAATGGGTAGGTGGGTGGATGGATGCATGATGGGTGGATGGGTGGATGGATGGATGGATGAATGATGGATGGGTGAGGGGGCTGATGGATGAATGGATGATGGATGGGGGGGTGGATGACCTAATGAGTGACAGACCAATTGCTGGACCTTCTGGACAGAGGCAGTCTGGAAATTTATGACTTGGCCTTTCATTCTTGATTTTCTCCTTCTGGATATTTCTTGCTCTCTAAAGCCCTGCTCAGGGGTCTCCAGGCTCAGACAGTCCCCCAGTTTGTCCCCACTATTGCCACCTGCTCTGGCAGAAGGTCCTTCACAAGGTCCCCTTGCCTAAGCTCTTAGAATGGAGGGGAACTTGGGCTCCATTCACACAACTTCTCTTTGAGCAGATGGAGAAACTGAGGCACATGGGGGTGATAACTTTCTCAAGGCCTCTTGGCTGAGTGCTGATCACCAGTAGAACAGACTGCCAGCCAACTCCTGCCTAGTAGTGTCCTGTTCCCTTCATCACATGCCTCACCTGTGTCCTGGCTGGGACTTTGCATCCACCTCTGACTAGTGGAGCTTCTCCCCTGTGTCAACATGGCTGCCTCTCAGTTATCCCTCTGTGTTCTTCAGAAAGCTATGTCCTCTCTGTATCTCATCGGTCCTGCATCCCCAAGGATGATGAGCACAGTCTCCAGGAGGATTCATGGCCTGGTGTGGCCTCCCTGGTAGGGGTCCGGTGAAGGCTGAGCAGCTGTGATGGGGCTGGCAGGGGCAGGAGGGATGGCTTCTGGGCGCCCCGATCCAGCTCTGATCCAGGAGCCCAGAGACTCAGGTGTCTGCATCAAGGCAGGGACAGGCGCCGGGGTGTGTTCCAGGGGACCCAGGTGTGGTGACCTTCAGGGAACACACCCACCCTGAGGGCACCACCTGCCACTGGAAACAGCTGTTTTCCTGTGGGCGCCAGCCCTCCCTCCGTAGAATCACTGATGGGTAATTTCCTAATGTACATTATATTTACTTCTGTTCCCTGTTTCCCTTGACAGTTTCTGCTACACTGCTTGACCCCTGACACAGAGATTTGGGCTCTTCAGTTCCCCGTGGGAGTCCCAGTCCCTGGAACCTGGCCGGCACTCAGTGAGCACTCACTGATGCAGGAATGAGTGAGGAGCGAGTGAGTGAGCGGCAGGGTGGGGCTTTGAGGTTAGGGACAGTCTCCTTGGCTGGGTGTCTGTGACCTCATATCAGCCTCTCTGCTGTGGTCAGTCCAGCCTGCTGCTGTCCTGGGAGGCTCCACCACGTTGTTCACCAAAGCCTTGCCACCGACCCACTCTCCAGCAGACCTTGGTCTTCCCACGCCCTGTGGACTCGCAGCTCCTCTGTGGCTGTGTAAATGGGGTTGCCTCTAGGAGGCTATGGCCCAGGGCTTCCCCAGCAGACCCTTGGCCTTCAGGACTCATGTGTCCAGCCCCTAACAGGAGCTGCCATGGCAGACTGCCCAGTGGCTATCCTCTCTCCATTGCCCCTGCCATGGGGTGGGGGGCTTGGCCACGTGCTGCCTTCGGGATTCTGCGTGTGGGACGTGCCACTGGCCTCACCAGGCATCCAGCCCCCTACACACCCCTAGGCCTCCCAGACATGGCTTTCAGTGTTCTGGCTGCTCCCAGGAGGACACTCCTCCAGGCACTGAATCTCAACCAGGGTGTCTCAGGCCCCTTCGCGTGGCCGGGACACACAGCCTGACTTCACTGTGGTTACTCTGCTGTCTGCTCCCGACACCCTGCAGCTCTGTAAGCCTTGCCCATGAGTCTCCTTTGGCCATCAGGTCCATCTGACCCCCATCATGGACAGGACATTTGACTCTGAAGTAACGGGGTGGCGGCTCCCACAGCATCACCCCCCACTGAGTCCTATCTCTGGTGATGGAATGTTGGGCTCAGTCTTTTCCTGGAGTGGTGGGTGGTGACGATGGGTGCCTTTCAGCCTCCCTGAGAACCAGTGTCATCGATGGCGCCATTTAGCCCTGATGCGTGCCCCCGATCTCTGTGAATGATCCTGAACTCCAGGACACCCCCACAGAGTAAGCCCAGAATAGCAAGCACGGGTAATGAGCCTGTGAATCAGAGTTTACCTTTGCAGGAAAAGAAATGGTAAACGAACAGCAGAGATAAACAGGTCCGTTTAGGGAGACATTAAAAGAAGAAAATAAAGTCAACGTTACCTTCCCTGCTAAACTTCCTGGAACACCCTGGGCGTGCGTCCCTGAGGGCACCCAGATGAGGTGCGGAGGGCTCCTGCCAGATCCTCCCCTTGCGTCAGCAGTGATGACTCAGCTCGGCAGGACAGGAGGGGCTCTCGCTCCAGCAACAGCGTGGAATTCAGCAACTTAAAGGGCAAATGTTCCTGGGGTTTGCTCTGCATTTGCTGCTTCCAGCTTTTCTTCTTAAACTACATTCGTCAGGGTCTTTTTTGTGGCAAGTGACAAACGCAACTGAAGCTGGCTTAGGTGAAAAAACAAATAAAACCCATGTGCCGTTTCGTGGGACGGGAGCCTCTGTCCAGACCTCAAGGGCAGTCGTTTCCGTCCTCTCAGGCTCTCTCCAGCTTTAACTTGCTTTCCTCGGTTGCCTTTACTCACAGGGTTTTCTCCGTGAGATGCTCTCAGCCATCCCAGGCTGACAGCCCAGCAGCCTCCCAGCTGCGGTGGAGAGAGAGCTCCCTGTTTCTGCCGGTGCCCACAAAGGTCTGGAATTCAGCCTCCTGGCCTGGCAGGGGCCGTGAGCCCATCTCTAACCCATCGCTGAGTCCAGGGCCAAGGCTGACGCTGACCAGGCCTGGGCTACAGGAGCTGGGGTGAAGGATGGATCAGCCTCCTTCAAATCACAGGTGACGGAGGGAAGGTGGGAAAGGGAAAGGTAAGAACTGTCTCAAAGGGATGGAGAACAGACGTTTGGCAGGATCCAACCGAGTGTCTACAAACGAGGTGAATTCTGTGCACTGCAGAGTGAGATCCTCAAGTCAGGAGGAAAGAGGACACGGGTCGTTCCAGCCAGAATTAACTTCGGGCCCTTCTCCTGCAAGGTGGACAGTCTTCTCTCCTTTGTCCCCGTATCAGATTCCCCCAGAGCATCATGTCCGCTGGAACAAGGGAGCTAATACATTCAGACCAAGGTGGGAGGAGCTGAGTCTGGACTCATGGCTGTTTGGTCAGGGTGGGCGACAGACCCTAACAGCCAACCCCACTCCTGTAAGGACTTCAGCCAGTATGAGTCGAATGTTCATCTGGGACATTCCAAAGTGGGGCACAGGATCACCGCCCACCCCGCGGTCAGTCAGAGCCCGGGCTCCTGCCTCGACTCCCTCCACTGTCCTCTGAGCCCCTGGGGTCCTCTCTGTCTAACTGGCTCCTAAGGAAGAGAAAATGTGAGAATTGCAGGCTCTTCTTCATGGGCCTGCCTGGAAGTGCTGCCCTCTGGGCAGAGCTTGGTCGCCTGATCCCACCTGATGTAGGGAGGCTGGGAATGGGCTCTAAGTGTACCCAGGAGGGAGGGGGCATGGGGTCTATGGCACTGCAGACTCTGGCCCTGTGAGGACCTTCCTCTGCAGACACCCACTGTTTACCTGGGGACACCACATTTGGGCAAAGGACAAAACTGTCCTGGAATAATTCCAAGCATCCCCCAATGAGGCCAGTGCATGGGGAAGAGGATGAAGCGGGGGGAGGGGGGCTGGAGTGGTACATGCTGGGGTCTCCCCCTCTATAATGGCAGCGCTATCCGTGGTCTCAGTGTCAGAGCACCCATCCCCCGGGACCCAGCCAGGCTGTCGTCGGGGGTGAGGACAGTCAGAGCTCAGAGAACTCACCCTGAGGAGCTGAGATTAGGTTGGCTCTGTGCCGGGGATGTCTCACTAAGACAGTCACACACCTCCTCATGAGAGCACAGCCTCCTGGGATGGCACAGTTCATGTGCAAAGCCGAGCAGCATCATCAGATAAGGGCAGGGTCCCGAGGAGTCTGGGCACCCCACCAGCTGCATTTCTGGTAATTGATTTTCCTGCAAGCAGTCCCGGAGCGGGAGCCAGGGCAATGAGATATTTAATTGCAGCCTTGCCCCTGACAACAAAACTGCCCACCCCCTGCCTGGTGGTCCTGCCTGCAGAGATGTGGCCCACTCAGGCTTCCAAGACATCTGGGATGACTTCATAAGGGCTTAGCTGCCTCTACTTACAAATTCACCCCAAAGTCTCCTGATGACCTGGGAAGGGACCAGGGCTCCCACGGTGCTGTTGACTTGTGTAGAGAGAGAAACTCTCACAGAAGCAAGACCTGGATCTAATTTCCAACGCTGGGCCCCACCCTGGCTGCTGCAATCCACTCAAATGAACACATGTCCCTTGATTTGCACAGTGGTGTCCTCGGCCAGGTCAAGACATTCTAGCTTTTGGAAATGGGGTGTGTTAGGAGCGCCTTTCCCAAACGTGACCACCTCAGAGAGGGCTCTTGCCATCCTGCTCGTGATACGTTTATAATTGCTGGGAGCAGATTCCTCCCATTGCCCCCAGGACACAGCAGAGGCCCCGACCTGCCCCATAGCCCAGAATCAGCACCAGAGACTCAGGCATCATGGAGTGACTGAGGTGACTCCCTGCAGGGGCTCCAGGGGCTTCCACCCACTCACAATAAACCCACCCCATGTCCCATGGACTGTGAGGCCCCCATGGCCCGGGCTCCATCTCCCCCTCTGCTTATTTTGCTTCAGCCTCTCTGGCCTTCTTGCTGTTCCTTGAATGCTCCAAGCTCACTCCACCCCAGGGCTTTTGCACTTGCTGTGACAGCTGTCTGAACACTTCTCAGAGCCTCATCCTTCCCATCTCCAACCAGTGTTTACTCAGAGAGGCCTTCCTTGACCTCTCGTTGAATGCAGCCTCCTCACCCCAAGTCACACGCACATCACCCTCTTGATGGTCTTCATGACACTTGTTACTGTCACTGAAAGTATTTACCTATTAGCTCAGGTCATTGTTTCTGAGTCCACTGATTCCAGGATGAGGTGCCTGCTCTGAATCCTAGCACTGTCACATCCTGTGTGCCCTTAGGGAGGTGACTTGACTTCTCTGTGCCTAAGTTTCTCATTTATCAAATGGAGATCATGAGCACTTACCTCAGGTGTTGTGGTGTCAATTGAGTGACTTGACATATGTGAGGTGTCCAGAATAGTGTCTGGTACAAATAAGGGCCACATAATGTTTATTCGTGTTGCTACTACAGTGCTTGCTTCCCCTGCTGATACTGTCATGATCATCATCATCACCATAATTATCACCACCATCAATATAATCATCACCACTGTCACCACCGTCACCATTACCATAATCATCACCATCACCATCATCACCATTACCTCCACATTACCATTATCATCATCACCACCATCACCATCACCGTCATTATCACCATCACCATAATCATCACCATCATCACCTCCACGTTACCATTATCATCATCACCATCATTACCAAAATCATCACCATCACC
>NW_022309603.1:0-1861 GCF_002776525.5 Piliocolobus tephrosceles
TCCAGTCTGTCACTGATGGACATTTGGGTTGATTCCAAGTCTTTGCTATTGTGAATAGTGCCGCAATAAACATACGTGTGCATGTGTCTTTGTAGTAGCATAATTTATAATCCTTTGGGTATATACCCAGTAGTGGGATGGCTGGGTCATATGGTACATCTAGTTCTAGATCCTTGAGGAATTGCCATACTGTTTTCCATAATGGTTGAACTAGTTTACAATCCCACCAACAGTGTAAAAGTGTTCCTATTTCTCCACATCCTCTCCAACACCTGTTGTTTCCTGATTTTTTAATGATTGCCATTCTAACTGGTGTGAGATGGTATCTCATTGTGGTTTTGATTTGCATTTCTCTGATGGCCAGTGATGATGAGCATTTTTTCATGTGTCTGTTGGCTGTATGAATGTCTTCTTTTGAGAAATGTCTGTTCATATCCTTTCCCCACTTTTGGATGGGGTTGTTTGTTTTTTTCTTGTATATTTGTTTGAGTTCTTTGTAGATTCTGGAAATGAGCCCTTTGTCAGATGAGTAGATTGCAAAAATTTTCTCCCATTCTGTAGGTTGCCTGTTCACTCTGATGGTAGTTTCTTTTGCTGTGCAGAAGCTCTTTAGTTTAATGAGATCCCATTTGTCAATTTTGGCTTTTGCTGCCGTTGCTTTTGGTGTTTTAGACATGAAGTCCTTGCCCGTGCCTATGTCCTGAATGGTACTACCTAGATTTTCTTCTAGGGTTTTTATGGTATTAGGTCTAACATTTAAGTCTCTAATCCATCTTGAATTAATCTTCGTATAAGGAGTAAGGAAAGGATCCAGTTTCAGCTTTCTACTTATGGCTAGCCAATTTTCCCAGCACCATTTATTAAATAGGGAATCCTTTCCCCATTTCTTGTTTTTCTCAGGTTTGTCAAAGATCAGATGGTTGTAGATGTGTGGCATTATTTCTGAAGGCTCCGTTCTGTTCCATTGGTCTATATCTCTGTTTTGGTAGCAGTACCATGCTGTTTTGGTTACTGTAGCCTTGTAGTATAGTTTGAAGTCAGGTAGCATGACGCCTCCGGCTTTGTCCTTTTGACTTAGGATTGTCTTGGCAATACGGGCTCAAAAATCACAAGCATTCTTATACACCAGTAACAGACAAGCAGAGAGCCAAATCAGGAATGAACTTCCATTCACAATTGCTTCAAAGAGAATAAAATACCTAGGAATCCAACTTACAAGGGATGTAAAGGACCTCTTCAAGGAGAACTACAAACCACTGCTCAGTGAAATCAAAGAGGACACAAACAAATGGAAGAACATACCATGCTCATGGATAGGCAGAATCAATATTGTGAAAATGGCCATACTGCCCAAGGTAATTTATAGATTCAATGCCATCCCCATCAAGCTACCAATGAGTTTCTTCACCGAATTGGAAAAAACTGCTTTAAAGAATACTTTCTTTTTATGGGTAGGCCTCAATGCGCTCCCAAATATCCCTTTGCAGATACCACGAAAACAGTGTTAGCAGACTGCTCCATGAAAAGAAAGGTGTAAATCTGTGAGATGAAATCACACATCACAGAGAACTTTCTCAGAAAACTTATTTCTGGTTTTATCTGAGAATAATTCCTTTGTCACCACAAGCTTCAAGGCGATCCAAAATATCCCCTTTCAGATTCCCCAAAAACAGTGCTACCAAACTGCTCCATCAAAAGGTTCATGTAACCCTGCAAGATGAATTCACAAATCACAAAGCAGTTTCTCATAAAGCTTCTTTCTTATCTTTGTCTGAGGTTGCTTCCTTTTTCACCATAAGCTTCAATATGCTCCAAAATATCCCATTTCAGATTCCATGATAACAGGGTTCAGAAACTGTTC